>NC_048585.1:61268057-61345557 GCF_013265735.2 Oncorhynchus mykiss | reverse complement strand
TCTGTAAATTGATGTGGCTCTCTACAAAATCGCCGAATGTTTTTGGAACTGCTGAAGATAACGCGCCAACGTAAACTGCGATTTTTGGATATAAATATGAACTTTATCGAACAAAACATACATGTATTGTGTAACATGAAGTCCTATGAGTGTCATCTGATGAAGATCATCAAAGGTTAGTGAATAATTTTATCTCTATTTCTGCTTTTTGTGACTCCTCTCTTTGGCTGGAAAAATGGCTGTGTTTTTATTGTGACTAGGTTCTGACCTAACATAATTATGTGGTGTGCTTTCGCTGTAAAGCTTTTTTGAAATCGGACACGATGGGTAGATTAGCAAAAGTTTAGCTTTAATTTGTTGTGTTGGACTTGAGAATGTGTGAAAGTTAAATATTTTAAAAATATATTTTTGAATTTCTCGCTCAGCCTTTTCAGAGGATGTTGTGGAGGGGTTCCACCTTAATAAGTTTTAAGCTTTGTTTACCTCGCTGTGAGGACTAATGGAGTGAGTGAGTGTCTGTTGAGCCATAAGTTCCCTCTGACTGTACACAGAAACCACGCAAACACACACACACACACACACACCTCTGTGTGTGGTATAGCCAGGGAAACTACGTTATTTCGTCAGTGATAGTAGCAGGGAGATTGAAATTGGATGTATATCTGTGTCCTGAGGAAAGGCGTTGAAAAGCGACCACTAGAGGCAGCAGAGAGTGCTAGTGCCATCAGGTAGAATTGGGTATCGCTAAAGCATTGTGGACAGGCGTTATCCCACCATGGATCAATAGGATGCGTGATTAATCACAATCGTAGGAACTCGTTGGTTATTACTGCAGGCAGGTCAATACAGTACTACACTCTACTGTATAGTACTGTAATGTACTAAACTCTACTCTATAGTACTGTAATGTACTCTACTCTACTGTATAGTACTGTAATGTACTACACTCTACTGTATAATACTGTAATGTACTACACTCTACTGTATAATACTGTAATGTACTACACTCTACTGTATAGTACTGTAATGTACTACACTCTACTGTATAGTACTGTAATGTACTACACTCTACTGTATAGTACTGTAATGTACTACACTCTACTCTACTGTATAGTACTGTAATGTACTACACTCTACTCTACTCTATAATACTGTAATGTACTAAACTCTACTCTACTGTATAGTACCTAAAGTATAGTACCAATACTAAAGCATTGTGGACAGGCGTTATCCCACCACCATGGATCAATAGGATGTGTGTTCAATCACAATCGTAGGAACTCGTTGGTTATTAATGCAGTCAGGTCAATACAGTACTACACTCTACTGTATAGTACTGTTATGTACTACACTCTACTCTATAATACTGTAATGTACTACACTCTACTGTATAATACTGTAATGTACTACACTCTACTGTATAGTACTGTAATGTACTACACTCTACTCTACTGTATAGTACTGTAATGTACTCTACTCTACTGTATAGTACCTAAAGTATAGTACCAATACTAAAGCATTGTGGACAGGCGTTATCCCACCATGGATCAATAGGATGCGTGTTCAATCACAATCGTAGGAACTCGTTGGTTATTAATGCAGTCAGGTCAATACAGTACTACACTCTACTCTATAGTACTGTAATGTACTCTACTCTACTGTATAGTACTGTAATGTACTCTACTCTACTGTATAGTACTGTAATGTACTACACTCTACTCTATAATACTGTAATGTACTACACTCTACTGTATAGTACTGTAATGTACTACACTCTACTGTATAGTACTGTAATGTACTACACTCTACTCTACTGTATAGTACTGTAATGTACTAAACTCTACTCTACTGTATAGTACTGTAATGTACTACACTCTACTGTATAGTACTGTAATGTACTACACTCTACTCTACTGTATAGTACTGTAATGTACTAAACTCTACTCTACTGTATAGTACTGTAATGTACTACACTCTACTCTACTGTATAGTACTGTAATGTACTAAACTCTACTCTACTGTATAGTACTGTAATGTACTACACTCTACTGTATAGTACTGTAATGTACTCTACTCTACTCTATAATACTGTAATGTACTACACTCTACTCTACTCTATAGTACTGTAATGTACTAAACTCTACTCTACTGTATAATACTGTAATGTACTACACTCTACTGTATAGTACTGTAATGTACTACACTCTACTCTACTCTATAATACTGTAATGTACTACACTCTACTCTACTGTATAGTACCTAAAGTATAGTACCAATACTAAAGCATTGTGGACAGGCGTTATCCCACCATGGATCAATAGGATGCGTGTTCAATCACAATCGTAGGAACTCGTTGGTTATTAATGCAGTCAGGTCAATACAGTACTACACTCTACTGTATAGTACTGTAATGTACTCTACTCTACTCTATAATACTGTAATGTACTACACTCTACTCTACTCTATAGTACTGTAATGTACTCTACTCTACTCTATAATACTGTAATGTACTACACTCTACTGTATAATACTGTAATGTACTACACTCTACTGTATAATACTGTAATGTACTACACTCTACTCTACTCTATAGTACTGTAATGTACTCTACTCTACTCTATAATACTGTAATGTACTACACTCTACTCTATAATACTGTAATGTACTACACTCTACTCTACTCTATAGTACTGTAATGTACTCTACTCTACTCTATAATACTGTAATGTACTACACTCTACTCTATAATACTGTAATGTACTACACTCTACTCTACTGTATAGTACCTAAAGTATAGTACCAATGCTAAAGCATTGTGGACAGGCGTTATCCCACTATGGATCAATAGGATGCGTGTTCAATCACAATCGTAGGAACTCGTTGGTTATTAATGCAGTCAGGTCAATACAGTACTACACTCTACTGTATAGTACTGTAATGTACTACACTCTACTCTATAGTACTGTAATGTACTACACTCTACTCTATAATACTGTAATGTACTACACTCTACTCTACTCTATAGTACTGTAATGTACTACACTCTACTGTATAATACTGTAATGTACTACACTCTACTGTATAATACTGTAATGTACTACACTCTACTCTACTCTATAGTACTGTAATGTACTCTACTCTACTCTATAATACTGTAATGTACTACACTCTACTCTATAATACTGTAATGTACTACACTCTACTCTACTCTATAGTACTGTAATGTACTCTACTCTACTCTATAATACTGTAATGTACTACACTCTACTCTATAATACTGTAATGTACTACACTCTACTCTATAATACTGTAATGTACTACACTCTACTCTACTGTATAGTACCTAAAGTATAGTACCAATGCTAAAGCATTGTGGACAGGCGTTATCCCACCATGGATCAATAGGATGTGTGTTCAATCACAATCGTAGGAACTCGTTGGTTATTAATGCAGTCAGGTCAATACAGTACTACACTCTACTGTATAGTACTGTAATGTACTACACTCTACTGTATAGTACTGTAATGTACTACACTCTCCTCTACTGTATAGTACTGTAATGTACTACACTCTACTCTACTGTATAGTACTGTAATGTACTCTACTCTACTGTATAGTACTGTAATGTACTACACTCTACTGTATAATACTGTAATGTACTACACTCTACTGAATAGTACTGTAATGTACTCTACTCTACTGTATAGTACTGTAATGTACTACACTCTACTGTATAATACTGTAATGTACTACACTCTACTGTATAGTACTGTAATGTACTACACTCTACTGTATAGTACTATAATGTACTACACTCTACTGTATAGTACTGTAATGTACTACACTCTACTGTATAATACTGTAATGTACTACACTCTACTGTATAGTACTGTAATGTACTACACTCTACTCTACTGTATAGTACTGTAATGTACTCTACTCTACTGTATAGTACCTAAAGTATAGTACCAATACTAAAGCTTTGTGGACAGGCGTTATCCCACCATGGATCAATAGGATGTGTGTTCAATCACAATCGTAGGAACTCGTTGGTTATTAATGCAGTCAGGTCAATACAGTACTACACTCTACTGTATAGTACTGTAATGTACTACACTCTACTGTATAGTACTGTAATGTACTACACTCTACTGTATAGTACTGTAATGTACTCTACTCTACTCTACTGTATAATACTGTAATGTACTCTACTCTACTGTATAGTACTGTAATGTACTACACTCTACTGTATAGTACTGTAATGTACTACACTCTACTGTATAATACTGTAATGTACTACACTCTACTGTATAGTACTGTAATGTACTACACTCTACTGTATAGTACTGTAATGTACTACACTCTACTGTATAGTACTGTAATGTACTACACTCTACTCTACTCTATAATACTGTAATGTACTAAACTCTACTCTACTGTATAGTACCTAAAGTATAGTACCAATACTAAAGCATTGTGGACAGGCGTTATCCCACCATGGATCAATAGGATGCGTGTTCAATCACAATCGTAGGAACTCGTTGGTTATTAATGCAGTCAGGTCAATACAGTACTACACTCTACTGTATAGTACTGTAATGTACTACACTCTACTCTACTGTATAGTACCTAAAGTATAGTACCAATACTAAAGCATTGTGGACAGGCGTTATCCCACCATGGATCAATAGGATGCGTGTTCAATCACAATCGTAGGAACTCGTTGGTTATTAATGCAGTCAGGTCAATACAGTACTACACTCTACTGTATAGTACTGTAATGTACTCTACTCTACTCTACTGTATAGTACTGTAATGTACTCTACTCTACTCTATAATACTGTAATGTACTACACTCTACTCTATAATACTGTAATGTACTACACTCTACTGTATAGTACTGTAATGTACTACACTCTACTCTACTCTATAATACTGTAATGTACTAAACTCTACTCTACTGTATAGTACCTAAAGTATAGTACCAATACTAAAGCATTGTGGACAGGCGTTATCCCACCATGGATCAATAGGATGCGTGTTCAATCACAATCGTAGGAACTCGTTGGTTATTAATGCAGTCAGGTCAATACAGTACTACACTCTACTGTATAGTACTGTAATGTACTACACTCTACTGTATAATACTGTAATGTACTACACTCTACTGTATAGTACTGTAATGTACTACACTCTACTGTATAGTACTGTAATGTACTACACTCTACTGTATAGTACTGTAATGTACTACACTCTACTGTATAGTACTGTAATGTACTACACTCTACTGTATAGTACTGTAATGTACTACACTATACTCTACTCTATAGTACTGTAATGTACTAAACTCTACTGTATAGTACCTAAAGTATAGTACCAATACTAAAGCATTGTGGACAGGCGTTATCCCACCATGGATCAATAGGATGCGTGTTCAATCACAATCGTAGGAACTCGTTGGTTATTAATGCAGTCAGGTCAATACAGTACTACACTCTACTGTATAGTACTGTAATGTACTAAACTCTACTCTATAGTACTGTAATGTACTCTACTCTACTGTATAGTACTGTAATGTACTACACTCTACTGTATAATACTGTAATGTACTACACTCTACTGTATAATACTGTAATGTACTACACTCTACTGTATAGTACTGTAATGTACTACACTCTACTGTATAGTACTGTAATGTACTACACTCTACTGTATAGTACTGTAATGTACTACACTCTACTCTACTGTATAGTACTGTAATGTACTACACTCTACCCTACTCTATAATACTGTAATGTACTAAACTCTACTCTACTGTATAGTACCTAAAGTATAGTACCAATACTAAAGCATTGTGGACAGGCGTTATCCCACCATGGATCAATAGGATGTGTGTTCAATCACAATCGTAGGAACTCGTTGGTTATTAATGCAGTCAGGTCAATACAGTACTACACTCTACTGTATAGTACTGTAATGTACTACACTCTACTCTATAATACTGTAATGTACTACACTCTACTGTATAATACTGTAATGTACTACACTCTACTGTATAGTACTGTAATGTACTACACTCTACTCTACTGTATAGTACTGTAATGTACTCTACTCTACTGTATAGTACCTAAAGTATAGTACCAATACTAAAGCATTGTGGACAGGCGTTATCCCACTATGGATCAATAGGATGTGTAATGTACTACACTCTACTCTACTGTATAGTACCTAAAGTATAGTACCAATGCTAAAGCATTGTGGACAGGCGTTATCCCACCACCATGGATCAATAGGATGTGTGTTCAATCACAATCGTAGGAACTCGTTGGTTATTAATGCAGTCAGGTCAATACAGTACTACACTCTACTGTATAGTACTGTAATGTACTACACTCTACTCTATAATACTGTAATGTACTACACTCTACTGTATAATACTGTAATGTACTACACTCTACTGTATAGTACTGTAATGTACTCTACTCTACTCTATAGTACTGTAATGTACTACACTCTACTCTACTGTATAGTACCTAAAGTATAGTACCAATGCTAAAGCATTGTGGACAGGCGTTATCCCACCACCATGGATCAATAGGATGTGTAATGTACTACACTCTACTGTATAATACTGTAATGTACTACACTCTACTGTATAGTACTGTAATGTACTAAACTCTACTCTATAGTACTGTAATGTACTACACTCTACTCTATAATACTGTAATGTACTACACTCTACTGTATAGTACTGTAATGTACTCTACTCTACTCTACTCTATAGTACTGTAATGTACTCTACTCTACTGTATAGTACTGTAATGTACTACACTCTACTGTATAATACTGTAATGTACTACACTCTACTGTATAGTACTGTAATGTACTACACTCTACTCTACTCTATAATACTGTAATGTACTACACTCTACTCTACTGTATAGTACCTAAAGTATAGTACCAATGCTAAAGCATTGTGGACAGGCGTTATCCCACCACCATGGATCAATAGGATGTGTAATGTACTACACTCTACTCTACTGTATAGTACCTAAAGTATAGTACCAATACTAAAGCATTGTGGACAGGCGTTATCCCACCATGGATCAATAGGATGCGTGTTCAATCACAATCGTAGGAACTCGTTGGTTATTAATGCAGTCAGGTCAATACAGTACTACACTCTACTCTATAGTACTGTAATGTACTACACTCTACTGTATAGTACTGTAATGTACTCTACTCTACTCTACTGTATAGTACCTAAAGTATAGTACCAATACTAAAGCATTGTGGACAGGCGTTATCCCACCATGGATCAATAGGATGCGTGTTCAATCACAATCGTAGGAACTCGTTGGTTATTAATGCAGTCAGGTCAATACAGTACTACACTCTACTGTATAGTACTGTAATGTACTAAACTCTACTCTATAGTACTGTAATGTACTCTACTCTACTGTATAATACTGTAATGTACTACACTCTACTGTATAGTACTGTAATGTACTACACTCTACTCTACTCTATAGTACTGTAATGTACTAAACTCTACTCTACTGTATAGTACTGTAATGTACTCTACTCTACTCTACTGTATAGTACTGTAATGTACTAAACTCTACTCTACTGTATAGTACTGTAATGTACTCTACTCTACTCTACTGTATAGTACTGTAATGTACTCTACTCTACTGTATAGTACTGTAATGTACTACACTCTACTCTATAGTACTGTAATGTACTACACTCTACTGTATAGTACTGTAATGTACTCTACTCTACTCTACTCTATAGTACTGTAATGTACTCTACTCTACTGTATAGTACTGTAATGTACTACACTCTACTGTATAATACTGTAATGTACTACACTCTACTGTATAGTACTGTAATGTACTACACTCTACTCTACTCTATAATACTGTAATGTACTACACTCTACTCTACTGTATAGTACCTAAAGTATAGTACCAATACTAAAGCATTGTGGACAGGCGTTATCCCACCATGGATCAATAGGATGTGTGTTCAATCACAATCGTAGGAACTCGTTGGTTATTAATGCAGTCAGGTCAATACAGTACTACACTCTACTCTATAATACTGTAATGTACTACACTCTACTCTACTGTATAGTACCTAAAGTATAGTACCAATACTAAAGCATTGTGGACAGGCGTTATCCCACCATGGATCAATAGGATGCGTGTTCAATCACAATCGAAGGAACTCGTTGGTTATTAATGCAGGCAGGTCAATACAGTACTACACTCTACTGTATAGTACTGTAATGTACTCTACTCTACTCTACTCTATAGTACTGTAATGTACTCTACTCTACTCTATAGTACTGTAATGTACTACACTCTACTCTACTGTATAGTACCTAAAGTATAGTACCAATACTAAAGCATTGTGGACAGGCGTTATCCCACTATGGATCAATAGGATGCGTGTTCAATCACAATCGAAGGAACTCGTTGGTTATTAATGCAGTCAGGTCAATACAGTACTACACTCTACTGTATAGTACTGTAATGTACTACACTCTACTCTACTCTATAGTACTGTAATGTACTAAACTCTACTCTACTGTATAGTACTGTAATGTACTCTACTCTACTCTACTGTATAGTACTGTAATGTACTAAACTCTACTCTACTGTATAGTACTGTAATGTACTCTACTCTACTCTACTGTATAGTACTGTAATGTACTCTACTCTACTGTATAGTACTGTAATGTACTACACTCTACTGTATAGTACTGTAATGTACTCTACTCTACTCTACTGTATAGTACTGTAATGTACTACACTCTACTGTATAGTACTGTAATGTACTACACTCTACTCTACTCTATAATACTGTAATGTACTACACTCTACTCTACTGTATAGTACCTAAAGTATAGTACCAATACTAAAGCATTGTGGACAGGCGTTATCCCACTATGGATCAATAGGATGCGTGTTCAATCACAATCGTAGGAACTCGTTGGTTATTAATGCAGGCAGGTCAATACAGTACTACACTCTACTGTATAGTACTGTAATGTACTAAACTCTACTCTATAGTACTGTAATGTACTACACTCTACTGTATAGTACTGTAATGTACTACACTCTACTCTACTGTATAGTACTGTAATGTACTCTACTCTACTGTATAGTACTGTAATGTACTACACCCTACTGTATAGTACTGTAATGTACTACACTCTACTCTACTGTATAGTACTGTAATGTACTCTACTCTACTCTACTCTATAGTACTGTAATGTACTCTACTCTACTCTATAGTACTGTAATGTACTCTACTCTACTCTACTCTATAGTACTGTAATGTACTCTACTCTACTGTATAGTACTGTAATGTACTACACCCTACTGTATAGTACTGTAATGTACTACACTCTACTCTACTGTATAGTACTGTAATGTACTCTACTCTACTCTACTGTATAGTACTGTAATGTACTCTACTCTACTCTACTCTATAGTACTGTAATGTACTCTACTCTACTCTACTGTATAGTACTGTAATGTACTCTACTCTACTCTACTCTATAGTACTGTAATGTACTCTACTCTACTCTATAGTACTGTAATGTACTACACTCTACTCTATAATACTGTAATGTACTACACTCTACTCTATAGTACTGTAATGTACTACACTCTACTCTACTGTATAGTACTGTAATGTACTACACTCTACTCTACTCTATAGTACTGTAATGTACTACACTCTACTCTACTGTATAGTACTGTAATGTACTACACTCTACTCTACTCTATAGTACTGTAATGTACTACACTCTACTCTACTGTATAGTACCTAAAGTATAGTACCAATGCTAAAGCATTGTGGACAGGCGTTATCCCACCATGGATCAATAGGATGTGTGTTCAATCACAATCGTAGGAACTCGTTGGTTATTAATGCAGTCAGGTCAATACAGTACTACACTCTACTGTATAGTACTGTAATGTACTACACTCTACTGTATAGTACTGTAATGTACTACACTCTACTCTACTCTATAATACTGTAATGTACTCTACTCTACTCTACTCTATAGTACTGTAATGTACTCTACTCTACTCTACTGTATAGTACTGTAATGTACTCTACTCTACTCTACTCTATAGTACTGTAATGTACTCTACTCTACTCTATAGTACTGTAATGTACTACACTCTACTCTATAATACTGTAATGTACTACACTCTACTCTATAGTACTGTAATGTACTACACTCTACTCTACTGTATAGTACCTAAAGTATAGTACCAATACTAAAGCATTGTGGACAGGCGTTATCCCACCATGGATCAATAGGATGTGTGTTCAATCACAATCGTAGGAACTCGTTGGTTATTAATGCAGTCAGGTCAATACAGTACTACACTCTACTCTATAGTACTGTAATGTACTCTACTCTACTGTATAGTACTGTAATGTACTACACTCTACTGTATAATACTGTAATGTACTAAACTCTACTCTACTCTATAGTACTGTAATGTACTCTACTCTACTCTATAGTACTGTAATGTACTACACTCTACTCTATAGTACTGTAATGTACTACACTCTACTCTACTGTATAGTACCTAAAGTATAGTACCAATACTAAAGCATTGTGGACAGGCGTTATCCCACCATGGATCAATAGGATGTGTGTTCAATCACAATCGTAGGAACTCGTTGGTTATTAATGCAGTCAGGTCAATACAGTACTACACTCTACTGTATAGTACTGTAATGTACTCTACTCTACTCTATAGTACTGTAATGTACTACACTCTACTGTATAGTACTGTAAAGTACTCTACTCTACTCTATAGTACTGTAATGTACTACACTCTACTCTACTCTATAGTACTGTAATGTACTCTACTCTACTCTATAATACTGTAATGTACTACACTCTACTGTATAATACTGGAATGTACTACACTCTACTCTATAATACTGTAATGTACTACACTCTACTCTACTCTATAATACTGTAATGTACTACACTCTACTCTTTAGTACTGTAATGTACTACACTCTACTCTACTCTATAGTACTGTAATGTACTACACTCTACTGTATAGTACTGTAATGTACTACACTCTACTGTATAGTACCAATGCTAAAGCATTGTGGACAGGCGTTATCCCACCACTATGGATCAATAGGATGTGTAATGTACTACACTCTACTGTATAGTACTGTAATGTACTACACTCTACTCTACTGTATAGTACCTAAAGTATAGTACCAATACTAAAGCATTGTGGACAGGCGTTATCCCACCACTATGGATCAATAGGATGCGTGTTTAATCACAATCGTAGGAACTCGTTGGTTATTAATGCAGTCAGGTCAATACAGTACTACACTCTACTGTATAGTACTGTAATGTACTCTACTCTACTCTATAATACTGTAATGTACTACACTCTACTCTACTGTATAGTACTGTAATGTACTACACTCTACTCTACTGTATAGTACTGTAATGTACTACACTCTACTGTATAGTACTGTAATGTACTACACTCTACTCTACTGTATAGTACCTAAAGTATAGTACCAATACTAAAGCATTGTGGACAGGCGTTATCCCACCATGGATCAATAGGATGTGTGTTCAATCACAATCGTAGGAACTCGTTGGTTATTAATGCAGGCAGGTCAATACAGTACTACACTCTACTGTATAGTACTGTAATGTACTACACTCTACTGTATAGTACTGTAATGTACTACACTCTACTCTATAATACTGTAATGTACTACACTCTACTCTACTGTATAGTACTGTAATGTACTACACCCTACTCTACTCTATAATACTGTAATGTACTACACTCTACTGTATAGTACTGTAATGTACTACACTCTACTGTATAGTACTGTAATGTACTACACTCTACTCTATAATACTGTAATGTACTACACTCTACTCTACTGTATAGTACTGTAATGTACTACACTCTACTGTATAGTACTGTAATGTACTACACTCTACTCTACTGTATAGTACCTAAAGTATAGTACCAATACCAAAGCATTGTGGACAGGCGTTATCCCACCATGGATCAATAGGATGTGTGTTCAATCACAATCGTAGGAACTCGTTGGTTATTAATGCAGTCAGGTCAATACAGTACTACACTCTACTGTATAGTACTGTAATGTACTCTACTCTACTCTATAATACTGTAATGTACTACACTCTACTCTACTCTATAGTACTGTAATGTACTCTACTCTACTCTATAATACTGTAATGTACTACACTCTACTCTACTCTATAGTACTGTAATGTACTACACTCTACTCTACTCTATAGTACTGTAATGTACTCTACTCTACTCTATAATACTGTAATGTACTACACTCTACTCTACTCTATAGTACTGTAATGTACTACACTCTACTCTACTCTATAGTACTGTAATGTACTACACTCTACTCTACTCTATAGTACTGTAATGTACTACACTCTACTCTACTGTATAGTACCTAAAGTATAGTACCAATACTAAAGCATTGTGGACAGGCGTTATCCCACTATGGATCAATAGGATGCGTGTTCAATCACAATCGTAGGAACTCGTTGGTTATTAATGCAGGCAGGTCAATACAGTACTACACTCTACTGTATAGTACTGTAATGTACTACACTCTACTCTATAGTACTGTAATGTACTACACTCTACTGTATAGTACTGTAATGTACTCTACTCTACTCTACTCTATAGTACTGTAATGTACTCTACTCTACTGTATAGTACTGTAATGTACTACACTCTACTGTATAATACTGTAATGTACTAAACTCTACTCTACTGTATAGTACCTAAAGTATAGTACCAATGCTAAAGCATTGTGGACAGGCGTTATCCCACCATGGATCAATAGGATGCGTGTTCAATCACAATCGTAGGAACTCGTTGGTTATTAATGCAGTCAGGTCAATACAGTACTACACTCTACTGTATAGTACTGTAATGTACTAAACTCTACTCTATAGTACTGTAATGTACTCTACTCTACTGTATAATACTGTAATGTACTACACTCTACTGTATAGTACTGTAATGTACTACACTCTACTCTACTCTATAGTACTGTAATGTACTAAACTCTACTCTACTGTATAGTACTGTAATGTACTCTACTCTACTCTACTGTATAGTACTGTAATGTACTAAACTCTACTCTACTGTATAGTACTGTAATGTACTCTACTCTACTCTACTGTATAGTACTGTAATGTACTCTACTCTACTGTATAGTACTGTAATGTACTACACTCTACTCTATAGTACTGTAATGTACTACACTCTACTGTATAGTACTGTAATGTACTCTACTCTACTCTACTCTATAGTACTGTAATGTACTCTACTCTACTGTATAGTACTGTAATGTACTACACTCTACTGTATAATACTGTAATGTACTACACTCTACTGTATAGTACTGTAATGTACTACACTCTACTCTACTCTATAATACTGTAATGTACTACACTCTACTCTACTGTATAGTACCTAAAGTATAGTACCAATACTAAAGCATTGTGGACAGGCGTTATCCCACCATGGATCAATAGGATGTGTGTTCAATCACAATCGTAGGAACTCGTTGGTTATTAATGCAGTCAGGTCAATACAGTACTACACTCTACTCTATAATACTGTAATGTACTACACTCTACTCTACTGTATAGTACCTAAAGTATAGTACCAATACTAAAGCATTGTGGACAGGCGTTATCCCACCATGGATCAATAGGATGCGTGTTCAATCACAATCGTAGGAACTCGTTGGTTATTAATGCAGGCAGGTCAATACAGTACTACACTCTACTGTATAGTACTGTAATGTACTCTACTCTACTCTACTCTATAGTACTGTAATGTACTCTACTCTACTCTATAGTACTGTAATGTACTACACTCTACTCTACTGTATAGTACCTAAAGTATAGTACCAATACTAAAGCATTGTGGACAGGCGTTATCCCACTATGGATCAATAGGATGCGTGTTCAATCACAATCGAAGGAACTCGTTGGTTATTAATGCAGTCAGGTCAATACAGTACTACACTCTACTGTATAGTACTGTAATGTACTACACTCTACTCTACTCTATAGTACTGTAATGTACTAAACTCTACTCTACTGTATAGTACTGTAATGTACTCTACTCTACTCTACTGTATAGTACTGTAATGTACTAAACTCTACTCTACTGTATAGTACTGTAATGTACTCTACTCTACTCTACTGTATAGTACTGTAATGTACTCTACTCTACTGTATAGTACTGTAATGTACTACACTCTACTGTATAGTACTGTAATGTACTCTACTCTACTCTACTGTATAGTACTGTAATGTACTACACTCTACTGTATAGTACTGTAATGTACTACACTCTACTCTACTCTATAATACTGTAATGTACTACACTCTACTCTACTGTATAGTACCTAAAGTATAGTACCAATACTAAAGCATTGTGGACAGGCGTTATCCCACTATGGATCAATAGGATGCGTGTTCAATCACAATCGTAGGAACTCGTTGGTTATTAATGCAGGCAGGTCAATACAGTACTACACTCTACTGTATAGTACTGTAATGTACTAAACTCTACTCTATAGTACTGTAATGTACTACACTCTACTGTATAGTACTGTAATGTACTACACTCTACTCTACTGTATAGTACTGTAATGTACTCTACTCTACTGTATAGTACTGTAATGTACTACACCCTACTGTATAGTACTGTAATGTACTACACTCTACTCTACTGTATAGTACTGTAATGTACTCTACTCTACTCTACTCTATAGTACTGTAATGTACTCTACTCTACTCTATAGTACTGTAATGTACTCTACTCTACTCTACTCTATAGTACTGTAATGTACTCTACTCTACTGTATAGTACTGTAATGTACTACACCCTACTGTATAGTACTGTAATGTACTACACTCTACTCTACTGTATAGTACTGTAATGTACTCTACTCTACTCTACTGTATAGTACTGTAATGTACTCTACTCTACTCTACTCTATAGTACTGTAATGTACTCTACTCTACTCTACTGTATAGTACTGTAATGTACTCTACTCTACTCTACTCTATAGTACTGTAATGTACTCTACTCTACTCTATAGTACTGTAATGTACTACACTCTACTCTATAATACTGTAATGTACTACACTCTACTCTATAGTACTGTAATGTACTACACTCTACTCTACTGTATAGTACTGTAATGTACTACACTCTACTCTACTCTATAGTACTGTAATGTACTACACTCTACTCTACTGTATAGTACTGTAATGTACTACACTCTACTCTACTCTATAGTACTGTAATGTACTACACTCTACTCTACTGTATAGTACCTAAAGTATAGTACCAATGCTAAAGCATTGTGGACAGGCGTTATCCCACCACTATGGATCAATAGGATGCGTGTTCAATCACAATCGTAGGAACTCGTTGGTTATTAATGCAGTCAGGTCAATACAGTACTACACTCTACTGTATAGTACTGTAATGTACTACACTCTACTGTATAGTACTGTAATGTACTACACTCTACTCTACTCTATAATACTGTAATGTACTCTACTCTACTCTACTGTATAGTACTGTAATGTACTCTACTCTACTCTACTCTATAGTACTGTAATGTACTCTACTCTACTCTATAGTACTGTAATGTACTACACTCTACTCTATAATACTGTAATGTACTACACTCTACTCTATAGTACTGTAATGTACTACACTCTACTCTACTGTATAGTACCTAAAGTATAGTACCAATACTAAAGCATTGTGGACAGGCGTTATCCCACCATGGATCAATAGGATGTGTGTTCAATCACAATCGTAGGAACTCGTTGGTTATTAATGCAGTCAGGTCAATACAGTACTACACTCTACTCTATAGTACTGTAATGTACTCTACTCTACTGTATAGTACTGTAATGTACTACACTCTACTGTATAATACTGTAATGTACTAAACTCTACTCTACTCTATAGTACTGTAATGTACTCTACTCTACTCTATAGTACTGTAATGTACTACACTCTACTCTATAGTACTGTAATGTACTACACTCTACTCTACTGTATAGTACCTAAAGTATAGTACCAATACTAAAGCATTGTGGACAGGCGTTATCCCACCATGGATCAATAGGATGTGTGTTCAATCACAATCGTAGGAACTCGTTGGTTATTAATGCAGTCAGGTCAATACAGTACTACACTCTACTGTATAGTACTGTAATGTACTCTACTCTACTCTATAGTACTGTAATGTACTACACTCTACTGTATAGTACTGTAATGTACTCTACTCTACTCTATAGTACTGTAATGTACTACACTCTACTCTACTCTATAGTACTGTAATGTACTCTACTCTACTCTATAATACTGTAATGTACTACACTCTACTGTATAATACTGGAATGTACTACACTCTACTCTATAATACTGTAATGTACTACACTCTACTCTACTCTATAATACTGTAATGTACTACACTCTACTCTTTAGTACTGTAATGTACTACACTCTACTCTACTCTATAGTACTGTAATGTACTACACTCTACTGTATAGTACTGTAATGTACTACACTCTACTGTATAGTACCAATGCTAAAGCATTGTGGACAGGCGTTATCCCACCACTATGGATCAATAGGATGTGTAATGTACTACACTCTACTGTATAGTACTGTAATGTACTACACTCTACTCTACTGTATAGTACCTAAAGTATAGTACCAATACTAAAGCATTGTGGACAGGCGTTATCCCACCACTATGGATCAATAGGATGCGTGTTTAATCACAATCGTAGGAACTCGTTGGTTATTAATGCAGTCAGGTCAATACAGTACTACACTCTACTGTATAGTACTGTAATGTACTCTACTCTACTCTATAATACTGTAATGTACTACACTCTACTCTACTGTATAGTACTGTAATGTACTACACTCTACTCTACTGTATAGTACTGTAATGTACTACACTCTACTGTATAGTACTGTAATGTACTACACTCTACTCTACTGTATAGTACCTAAAGTATAGTACCAATACTAAAGCATTGTGGACAGGCGTTATCCCACCATGGATCAATAGGATGTGTGTTCAATCACAATCGTAGGAACTCGTTGGTTATTAATGCAGGCAGGTCAATACAGTACTACACTCTACTGTATAGTACTGTAATGTACTACACTCTACTGTATAGTACTGTAATGTACTACACTCTACTCTATAATACTGTAATGTACTACACTCTACTCTACTGTATAGTACTGTAATGTACTACACCCTACTCTACTCTATAATACTGTAATGTACTACACTCTACTGTATAGTACTGTAATGTACTACACTCTACTGTATAGTACTGTAATGTACTACACTCTACTCTATAATACTGTAATGTACTACACTCTACTCTACTGTATAGTACTGTAATGTACTACACTCTACTGTATAGTACTGTAATGTACTACACTCTACTCTACTGTATAGTACCTAAAGTATAGTACCAATACCAAAGCATTGTGGACAGGCGTTATCCCACCATGGATCAATAGGATGTGTGTTCAATCACAATCGTAGGAACTCGTTGGTTATTAATGCAGTCAGGTCAATACAGTACTACACTCTACTGTATAGTACTGTAATGTACTCTACTCTACTCTATAATACTGTAATGTACTACACTCTACTCTACTCTATAGTACTGTAATGTACTCTACTCTACTCTATAATACTGTAATGTACTACACTCTACTCTACTCTATAGTACTGTAATGTACTACACTCTACTCTACTCTATAGTACTGTAATGTACTCTACTCTACTCTATAATACTGTAATGTACTACACTCTACTCTACTCTATAGTACTGTAATGTACTACACTCTACTCTACTCTATAGTACTGTAATGTACTACACTCTACTCTACTCTATAGTACTGTAATGTACTACACTCTACTCTACTGTATAGTACCTAAAGTATAGTACCAATACTAAAGCATTGTGGACAGGCGTTATCCCACTATGGATCAATAGGATGCGTGTTCAATCACAATCGTAGGAACTCGTTGGTTATTAATGCAGGCAGGTCAATACAGTACTACACTCTACTGTATAGTACTGTAATGTACTACACTCTACTCTATAGTACTGTAATGTACTACACTCTACTGTATAGTACTGTAATGTACTCTACTCTACTCTACTCTATAGTACTGTAATGTACTCTACTCTACTGTATAGTACTGTAATGTACTACACTCTACTGTATAATACTGTAATGTACTAAACTCTACTCTACTGTATAGTACCTAAAGTATAGTACCAATGCTAAAGCATTGTGGACAGGCGTTATCCCACCATGGATCAATAGGATGCGTGTTCAATCACAATCGTAGGAACTCGTTGGTTATTAATGCAGTCAGGTCAATACAGTACTACACTCTACTCTATAGTACTGTAATGTACTACACTCTACTCTATAGTACTGTAATGTACTAAACTCTACTGTATAGTACCTAAAGTATAGTACCAATACTAAAGCATTGTGGACAGGCGTTATCCCACCATGGATCAATAGGATGCGTGTTCAATCACAATCGTAGGAACTCGTTGGTTATTAATGCAGTCAGGTCAATACAGTACTACACTCTACTGTATAGTACTGTAATGTACTACACTCTACTCTACTGTATAGTACTGTAATGTACTCTACTCTACTGTATAGTACTGTAATGTACTACACCCTACTCTATAGTACTGTAATGTACTACACTCTACTCTACTGTATAGTACTGTAATGTACTCTACTCTACTCTACTCTATAGTACTGTAATGTACTCTACTCTACTCTATAGTACTGTAATGTACTCTACTCTACTCTACTCTATAGTACTGTAATGTACTCTACTCTACTGTATAGTACTGTAATGTACTACACCCTACTGTATAGTACTGTAATGTACTACACTCTACTCTACTGTATAGTACTGTAATGTACTCTACTCTACTCTACTGTATAGTACTGTAATGTACTCTACTCTACTCTACTCTATAGTACTGTAATGTACTCTACTCTACTCTACTGTATAGTACTGTAATGTACTCTACTCTACTCTACTCTATAGTACTGTAATGTACTCTACTCTACTCTATAGTACTGTAATGTACTACACTCTACTCTATAATACTGTAATGTACTACACTCTACTCTATAGTACTGTAATGTACTACACTCTACTCTACTGTATAGTACCTAAAGTATAGTACCAATACTAAAGCATTGTGGACAGGCGTTATCCCACCATGGATCAATAGGATGCGTGTTCAATCACAATCGTAGGAACTCGTTGGTTATTAATGCAGTCAGGTCAATACAGTACTACACTCTACTGTATAGTACTGTAATGTACTACACTCTACTGTATAGTACTGTAATGTACTACACTCTACTCTACTCTATAATACTGTAATGTACTCTACTCTACTCTACTCTATAGTACTGTAATGTACTCTACTCTACTCTACTGTATAGTACTGTAATGTACTCTACTCTACTCTACTCTATAGTACTGTAATGTACTCTACTCTACTCTATAGTACTGTAATGTACTACACTCTACTCTATAATACTGTAATGTACTACACTCTACTCTATAGTACTGTAATGTACTACACTCTACTCTACTGTATAGTACCTAAAGTATAGTACCAATACTAAAGCATTGTGGACAGGCGTTATCCCACCATGGATCAATAGGATGCGTGTTCAATCACAATCGTAGGAACTCGTTGGTTATTAATGCAGTCAGGTCAATACAGTACTACACTCTACTCTATAGTACTGTAATGTACTCTACTCTACTGTATAGTACTGTAATGTACTACACTCTACTGTATAATACTGTAATGTACTAAACTCTACTCTACTCTATAGTACTGTAATGTACTCTACTCTACTCTATAGTACTGTAATGTACTACACTCTACTCTATAGTACTGTAATGTACTACACTCTACTCTACTGTATAGTACCTAAAGTATAGTACCAATACTAAAGCATTGTGGACAGGCGTTATCCCACCATGGATCAATAGGATGTGTGTTCAATCACAATCGTAGGAACTCGTTGGTTATTAATGCAGTCAGGTCAATACAGTACTACACTCTACTGTATAGTACTGTAATGTACTACACTCTACTGTATAGTACTGTAATGTACTCTACTCTACTCTATAGTACTGTAATGTACTACACTCTACTGTATAGTACTGTAATGTACTCTACTCTACTCTATAGTACTGTAATGTACTACACTCTACTCTACTCTATAGTACTGTAATGTACTCTACTCTACTCTATAATACTGTAATGTACTACACTCTACTGTATAATACTGGAATGTACTACACTCTACTCTATAATACTGTAATGTACTACACTCTACTCTACTCTATAATACTGTAATGTACTACACTCTACTCTTTAGTACTGTAATGTACTACACTCTACTCTACTCTATAGTACTGTAATGTACTACACTCTACTGTATAGTACTGTAATGTACTACACTCTACTGTATAGTACCAATACTAAAGCATTGTGGACAGGCGTTATCCCACCACTATGGATCAATAGGATGCGTGTTTAATCACAATCGTAGGAACTCGTTGGTTATTAATGCAGTCAGGTCAATACAGTACTACACTCTACTGTATAGTACTGTAATGTACTCTACTCTACTCTATAATACTGTAATGTACTACACTCTACTCTACTGTATAGTACTGTAATGTACTACACTCTACTCTACTGTATAGTACTGTAATGTACTACACTCTACTGTATAGTACTGTAATGTACTACACTCTACTCTACTGTATAGTACCTAAAGTATAGTACCAATACTAAAGCATTGTGGACAGGCGTTATCCCACCATGGATCAATAGGATGTGTGTTCAATCACAATCGTAGGAACTCGTTGGTTATTAATGCAGGCAGGTCAATACAGTACTACACTCTACTGTATAGTACTGTAATGTACTACACTCTACTGTATAGTACTGTAATGTACTACACTCTACTCTATAATACTGTAATGTACTACACTCTACTCTACTGTATAGTACTGTAATGTACTACACCCTACTCTACTCTATAATACTGTAATGTACTACACTCTACTGTATAGTACTGTAATGTACTACACTCTACTGTATAGTACTGTAATGTACTACACTCTACTCTATAATACTGTAATGTACTACACTCTACTCTACTGTATAGTACTGTAATGTACTACACTCTACTGTATAGTACTGTAATGTACTACACTCTACTCTACTGTATAGTACCTAAAGTATAGTACCAATACTAAAGCATTGTGGACAGGCGTTATCCCACCACCATGGATCAATAGGATGCGTGTTCAATCACAATCGTAGGAACTCGTTGGTTATTAATGCAGTCAGGTCAATACAGTACTACACTCTACTGTATAGTACTGTAATGTACTACACTATACTCTACTCTATAGTACTGTAATGTACTACACTCTACTGTATAGTACTGTAATGTACTACACTACTGTATAGTACTGTAATGTACTACACTCTACTGTATAGTACTGTAATGTACTACACTCTACTCTACTGTATAGTACCTAAAGTATAGTACCAATACTAAAGCATTGTGGACAGGCGTTATCCCACTATGGATCAATAGGATGTGTGTTCAATCACAATCGTAGGAACTCGTTGGTTATTAATGCAGTCAGGTCAATACAGTACTACACTCTACTGTATAGTACTGTAATGTACTACACTATACTCTACTCTATAGTACTGTAATGTACTAAACTCTACTGTATAGTACCTAAAGTATAGTACCAATACTAAAGCATTGTGGACAGGCGTTATCCCACCATGGATCAATAGGATGCGTGTTCAATCACAATCGTAGGAACTCGTTGGTTATTAATGCAGGCAGGTCAATACAGTACTACACTCTACTGTATAGTACTGTAATGTACTAAACTCTACTCTACTGTATAGTACTGTAATGTACTACACTCTACTGTATAGTACTGTAATGTACTACACTCTACTGTATAATACTGTAATGTACTACACTCTACTGTATAGTACTGTAATGTACTACACTCTACTGTATAGTACTGTAATGTACTACACTCTACTCTACTCTACTGTATAGTACTGTAATGTACTCTACTCTACTCTATAGTACTGTAATGTACTACACTCTACTGTATAGTACTGTAATGTACTCTACTACACTCTACTGTATAATACTGTAATGTACTACACTCTACTGTATAATACTGTAATGTACTACACTCTACTGTATAGTACTGTAATGTACTCTACTACACTCTACTGTATAATACTGTAATGTACTACACTCTACTCTACTGTATGGTACCTAAAGTATAGTACCAATACTAAAGCATTGTGGACAGGCGTTATCCCACCACCATGGATCAATAGGATGTGTAATGTACTACACTCTACTCTACTGTATGGTACCTAAAGTATAGTACCAATACTAAAGCATTGTGGACAGGCGTTATCCCACCATGGATCAATAGGATGTGTAATGTACTACACTCTACTCTACTGTATAGTACCTAAAGTATAGTACCAATACTAAAGCATTGTGGACAGGCGTTATCCCACCACCATGGATCAATAGGATGTGTAATGTACTACACTCTACTCTACTGTATGGTACCTAAAGTATAGTACCAATACTAAAGCATTGTGGACAGGCGTTATCCCACCACCATGGATCAATAGGATGTGTAATGTACTACACTCTACTCTACTGTATAGTACCTAAAGTATAGTACCAATACTAAAGCATTGTGGACAGGCGTTATCCCACCACCATGGATCAATAGGATGTGTAATGTACTACACTCTACTCTACTGTATAGTACCTAAAGTATAGTACCAATACTAAAGCATTGTGGACAGGCGTTATCCCACTATGGATCAATAGGATGCGTGTTCAATCACAATCGTAGGAACTCGTTGGTTATTAATGCAGGCAGGTCAATACAGAACTACACTCTACTGTATAGTACTGTAATGTACTAAACTCTACTCTATAGTACTGTAATGTACTACACTCTACTCTATAATACTGTAATGTACTACACTCTACTGTATAATACTGTAATGTACTACACTCTACTCTATAGTACTGTAATGTACTACACTCTACTCTATAGTACTGTAATGTACTAAACTCTACTCTACTCTATAGTACTGTAATGTACTAAACTCTACTCTACTCTATAGTACTGTAATGTACTACACTCTACTGTATAGTACTGTAATGTACTACACTCTACTCTATAGTACTGTAATGTACTACACTCTACTCTACTCTATAGTACTGTAATGTACTACACTCTACTCTACTGTATAGTACCTAAAGTATAGTACCAATGCTAAAGCATTGTGGACAGGCGTTATCCCACTATGGATCAATAGGATGTGTAATGTACTACACTCTACTCTACTCTATAGTACTGTAATGTACTACACTCTACTCTACTGTATAGTACCTAAAGTATAGTACCAATACTAAAGCATTGTGGACAGGCGTTATCCCACCATGGATCAATAGGATGTGTGTTCAATCACAATCGTAGGAACTCGTTGGTTATTAATGCAGTCAGGTCAATACAGTACTACACTCTACTGTATAGTACTGTAATGTACTACACTCTACTGTATAGTACTGTAATGTACTCTACTCTACTCTACTGTATAGTACTGTAATGTACTCTACTCTACTGTATAGTACTGTAATGTACTACACTCTACTGTATAGTACTGTAATGTACTACACTCTACTCTACTGTATAGTACTGTAATGTACTACACTCTACTCTACTCTATAATACTGTAATGTACTACACTCTACTCTACTGTATAGTACCTAAAGTATAGTACCAATACTAAAGCATTGTGGACAGGCGTTATCCCACCATGGATCAATAGGATGCGTGTTCAATCACAATCGAAGGAACTCGTTGGTTATTAATGCAGGCAGGTCAATACAGTACTACACTCTACTGTATAGTACTGTAATGTACTCTACTCTACTCTACTGTATAGTACTGTAATGTACTACACTCTACTCTATAGTACTGTAATGTACTACACTCTACTCTACTCTATAGTACTGTAATGTACTCTACTCTACTCTATAATACTGTAATGTACTACACTCTACTGTATAATACTGGAATGTACTACACTCTACTCTATAATACTGTAATGTACTACACTCTACTCTACTCTATAATACTGTAATGTACTCTACTCTACTCTATAGTACTGTAATGTACTACACTCTACTGTATAGTACTGTAATGTACTCTACTCTACTCTATAGTACTGTAATGTA
Source organism: Oncorhynchus mykiss (assembly GCF_013265735.2). NCBI lineage: Eukaryota > Metazoa > Chordata > Actinopteri > Salmoniformes > Salmonidae > Oncorhynchus > Oncorhynchus mykiss. Next base: position 61,320,994 of record NC_048585.1, on the reverse strand, counting down.
CTACACTCTACTCTACTCTATAGTACTGTAATGTACTACACTCTACTCTATAGTACTGTAATGTACTACACTCTACTCTACTCTATAGTACTGTAATGTACTCTACTCTACTCTATAATACTGTAATGTACTACACTCTACTGTATAATACTGGAATGTACTACACTCTACTCTATAATACTGTAATGTACTACACTCTACTCTACTCTATAATACTGTAATGTACTATACTCTACTCTTTAGTACTGTAATGTACTACACTCTACTCTACTCTATAGTACTGTAATGTACTACACTCTACTGTATAATACTGTAATGTACTACACTCTACTCTACTCTATAATACTGTAATGTACTACACTCTACTCTATAGTACTGTAATGTACTACACTCTACTCTATAATACTGTAATGTACTACACTCTACTCTACTGTATAGTACTGTAATGTACTACACTCTACTCTACTCTATAATACTGTAATGTACTACACTCTACTCTACTGTATAGTACTGTAATGTACTACACTCTACTCTACTGTATAGTACTGTAATGTACTACACTCTACTCTACTGTATAGTACTGTAATGTACTACACTATACTCTACTGTATAGTACTGTAATGTACTAAACTCTACTCTACTGTATAGTACTGTAATGTACTACACTCTACTCTACTCTATAATACTGTAATGTACTAAACTCTACTCTACTGTATAGTACTGTAATGTACTACACTCTACTCTACTCTATAATACTGTAATGTACTAAACTCTACTCTACTGTATAGTACTGTAATGTACTACACTCTACTCTACTGTATAGTACTGTAATGTACTACACTCTACTCTACTCTATAATACTGTAATGTACTAAACTCTACTCTACTGTATAGTACTGTAATGTACTAAACTCTACTCTACTCTATAATACTGTAATGTACTACACTCTACTCTACTGTATAGTACTGTAATGCACTACACTCTACTGTATAGTACTGTAATGTACTACACTCTACTCTACTGTATAGTACTGTAATGTACTACACTCTACTCTACTGTATAGTACTGTAATGTACTAAACTCTACTCTACTCTATAATACTGTAATGTACTACACTCTACTCTACTCTATAATACTGTAATGTACTAAACTCTACTCTACTATATAATACTGTAATGTACTAAACTCTACTCTACTCTATAATACTGTAATGTACTACACTCTACTCTACTCTATAATACTGTAATGTACTACACTCTACTCTACTGTATAGTACTGTAATGTACTACACTCTACTCTACTCTATAATACTGTAATGTACTAAACTCTACTCTACTGTACAGTACTGTAATGCACTAAACTCTACTCTACTATATAATACTGTAATGTACTAAACTCTACTCTACTCTATAATACTGTAATGTACTACACTCTACTCTACTCTATAATACTGTAATGTACTACACTCTACTCTACTGTATAGTACTGTAATGCACTAAACTCTACTCTACTCTATAATACTGTAATGTACTACACTCTACTCTACTGTATAGTACTGTAATGCACTAAACTCTCCTTTACTCTATAATACTGTAATGTACTACACTCTACTCTACTGTATAGTACTGTAATGTACTACACTCTACTCTACTGTACAGTACTGTAATGTACTACACTCTACTCTACTCTATAATACTGTAATGTACTAAACTCTACTCTACTCTATAATACTGTAATGTACTAAACTCTACTCTACTGTATAGTACTGTAATGCACTACACTCTACTGTATAGTACTGTAATGCACTACACTCTACTGTACAGTACTGTAATGTACTACACTCTACTCTACTCTATAATACTGTAATGTACTACACTCTACTCTACTGTATAGTACTGTAATGCACTAAACTCTACTCTACTCTATAATACTGTAATGTACTACACTCTACTCTACTCTATAATACTGTAATGTACTACACTCTACTCTACTCTATAATACTGTAATGTACTAAACTCTACTCTACTGTACAGTACTGTAATGTACTACACTCTACTCTACTGTATAGTACTGTAATGTACTACACTCTACTCTACTGTATAGTACTGTAATGTACTAAACTCTACTCTACTGTATAGTACTGTAATGTACTACACTCTACTGTATAGTACTGTAATGTACTACACTCTACTCTACTCTATAATACTGTAATGTACTAAACTCTACTCTACTGTATAGTACTGTAATGCACTAAACTCTACTCTACTCTATAATACTGTAATGTACTAAACTCTACTCTACTCTATAATACTGTAATGTACTAAACTCTACTCTACTCTATTATACTGTAATGTACTACACTCTACTCTACTGTATAGTACTGTAATGCACTAAACTCTACTCTACTCTATAATACTGTAATGTACTACACTCTACTCTACTCTATAATACTGTAATGTACTACACTCTACTCTACTGTATAGTACTGTAATGCACTAAACTCTACTCTACTCTATAATACTGTAATGTACTACACTCTACTCTACTGTATAGTACTGTAATGTACTACACTCTACTCTACTGTACAGTACTGTAATGTACTACACTCTACTCTACTCTATAATACTGTAATGTACTAAACTCTACTCTACTCTATAATACTGTAATGTACTAAACTCTACTCTACTGTATAGTACTGTAATGCAATACACTCTACTGTATAGTACTGTAATGCACTACACTCTACTGTACAGTACTGTAATGTACTACACTCTACTCTACTCTATAATACTGTAATGTACTACACTCTACTCTACTGTATAGTACCTTAATGTACTACACTCTACTCTACTGTATAGTACTGTAATGTACTACACTCTACTCTACTGTATAGTACTGTAATGTACTACACTCTACTCTACTGTACAGTACTGTAATGTACTACACTCTACTCTACTCTATAATACTGTAATGTACTAAACTCTACTCTACTCTATAATACTGTAATGTACTACACTCTACTCTACTGTATAGTACTGTAATGCACTAAACTCTACTCTACTCTATAATACTGTAATGTACTACACTCTACTCTACTCTATAATACTGTAATGTACTACACTCTACTCTACTGTATAGTACTGTAATGCACTAAACTCTACTCTACTCTATAATACTGTAATGTACTACACTCTACTCTACTGTATAGTACTGTAATGTACTACACTCTACTCTACTGTACAGTACTGTAATGTACTACACTCTACTGTATAGTACTGTAATGTACTACACTCTACTCTACTCTATAATACTGTAATGTACTACACTCTACTCTACTGTATAGTACTGTAATGCACTAAACTCTACTCTACTCTATAATACTGTAATGTACTACACTCTACTCTACTCTATAATACTGTAATGTACTACACTCTACTCTACTGTATAGTACTGTAATGCACTAAACTCTACTCTACTCTATAATACTGTAATGTACTACACTCTACTCTACTGTATAGTACTGTAATGTACTACACTCTACTCTACTGTACAGTACTGTAATGTACTACACTCTACTCTACTCTATACTACTGTAATGTACTAAACTCTACTCTACTCTATAATACTGTAATGTACTTAACTCTACTCTACTGTATAGTACTGTAATGCACTACACTCTACTGTACAGTACTGTAATGTACTACACTCTACTCTACTCTATAATACTGTAATGTACTACACTCTACTCTACTGTATAGTACCTTAATGTACTACACTCTACTCTACTCTATAATACTGTAATGTACTAAACTCTACTCTACTGTATAGTACTGTAATGCACTACACTCTACTGTATAGTACTGTAATGTACTACACTCTACTCTACTCTATAATACTGTAATGTACCACACTCTACTCTACTCTATAATACTGTAATGTACTACACTCTACTCTACTCTATAATACTGTAATGTACTACACTCTACTCTACTGTATAGTACTGTAATGTACTAAACTCTACTCTACTGTACAGTACTGTAATGCACTACACTCTACTCTACTCTATGATACTGTAATGTACTACACTCTACTCTACTCTATAATACTGTAATGTACTACACTCTACTCTACTCTATAATACTGTAATGTACTAAACTCTACTCTACTGTATAGTACTGTAATGCACTACACTCTACTGTATAGTACTGTAATGTACTACACTCTACTCTACTGTACAGTACTGTAATGTACTACACTCTACTCTACTGTACAGTACTGTAATGTACTACACTCTACTCTACTGTATAGTACTGTATTGTATTAAACTCTACTCTACTCTACTGTACAGTACTGTAATGTACTACACTATACTCTACTCTATAATACTGTAATGTACTACACTCTACTCTACTCTATAATACTGTAATGTACAAAACTCTACTCTACTGTATAGTACTGTAATGCACTACACTCTACTGTATAGTACTGTAATGTACTACACTCTACTCTACTGTACAGTACTGTAATGTACTACACTCTACTCTACTGTACAGTACTGTAATGTACTACACTCTACTCTACTGTATAGTACTGTAATGTACTACACTCTACTCTACTCTATAATACTGTAATGTACTAAACTCTACTCTACTGTATAGTACTGTAATGCACTACACTCTACTGTATAGTACTGGATTGTATTAAACTCTACTCTACTCTACAGTACTGTAATGCACTACACTCTACTCTCTACTCTACTGTATAGTACTGTAATGTACTAAACTCTACTCTACTGTATAGTACTGTAATGCACTACACTCTACTGTTTAGTACTGTAATGTACTACACTCTACTCAACTGTATAGTACTGTAATGTACTACACTCTACTCTACTGTACAGTACTGTAATGTACTACACTCTACTCTACTGTATAGTACTGTATTGTATTAAACTCTACTCTACTCTACTGTACAGTACTGTAATGTACTACACTCTACTCTCTACTCTACTGTATAGTACTGTAATGTACTAAACTCTACTCTACTCTATAGTACTGTAATGTACTACACCATACTCTACTCTACTCTACTCTACTCTACTCTACTGTATAGTACTGTAATGTACTAAACTCTACTCTACTGTATTGTACCTTAATGTACTACACTCTACTCTACTGTATAGTACCTTAATGTACTACACTCTACTCTACTGTATAGTACTGTAATGTACTAAACTCTAATCAACTGTATAGTACTGTAATGTACTACACTCTACTCTACTGTATAGTACTGCAATGTACTAAACTCTACTCTACTGTACAGTACTGTAATCTAGTACACTCTACTGTATAGTACTGTAATGTAATGTACTAAACTTCACTCTACAGTTTTGTAACATACTAAAATATTGTCTACTGTAGTGTACTGTAATGTACTACAGTCTACTCTACTGTAATGTACTAAACTCTACTCTACTGTAATGTACTAAACTCCACTCTACTGTATTGTATTGTAATGTACTAAACTCCACTCTACAGTACTGTAACATACTAATATATTGTGTACTGTATAGTACTAAACTCTACTCTACTGTAATGTACTACACTCTACTCTACTGTATTGTACTGTAATGTACTAAACTCCCCTCTACAGTACTGTAACATACTAATATATTGTCTACTGTAATGTACTGTATTGTACTAAACCCTACCCTACTGTATTGAACTGGTTCTCTTGGCTCCTTTTACATGGAACTGACCTGCTTGTCATGGCTCCTTTTACATGTAAATTGCCTTCACTACCCAAGCTAACATACCTGTGTGATCTTAGCACCATATTCATTAAATAGTCTACTAGTTTTGACCAGGAAAAGGGTGCCATTTTAGAACACAGAACCTTTCCTTCTCCCATCACTAGCGTCCTATTCTAGGGGCTATGGAACTCTCTCCCTCCCTCCCTCCCTCCCTCCCTCCCTCCCTCCCTCCCTCCCTCCCTCCCTCCCTCCCTCCCTCCCTCCCTCTCTCCCTCCCTCTCTCCCTCTCTCCCTCGCTCTCTCCCTCCCTCCCTCCCTCCCTCCCTCCCTCCCTCCCTCCCTCCCTCGCTCTCTCCCTCCCTCCCTCCCTCCCTCCCTCTCTCTCTCTCTCTCTCTCTCTCTCTCTCTCTGTCTCTATCTCTCTCTCTCTCTCTCTTTCTCTCTCCCCCCCTCCCTCCCTCCCTCCCTCCCTCCCTCCCTCCCTCCCTCCCTCCCTCCCTCCCTCTCTCTCTCTGTCTCTCTCTCTCTGTCACTCTCTCACTCTCTCTCTCTCTCTCTCTCTCTCTCTCTCTCTCTCTCTCTCTCTCTCTCTCTCTCTCTCTCTCTCACACACACACACACACACACACATTGAGCAGGAAAACAGCTTTTTGATAAGATACGAGTTAGTTGAAATGATAACGATGACTCACGGCTTCGTAACTGTAAGATAGTAAATGCAAAACACTGTGAACTAGACGATGAACTTGAGGTCAATCTCATTACAATAAAATATAGAAACGTGTGATTATCTCCGTTAGTCAGGTCTGACTCATTCTTCACACAGAGACCAGGCAAAATCCCTTGTGCGCATTAGAGTGACATAAAATCGTAACGTTATAAATCATTGTGTCATTACTGTGACGAAACTGTAAATGTGTTTACGGTCAGTGGTGGACTCGAGGCCAATTTCATTATAAAACCTTGTGGTTAGCTCTGTTATGTGTTAGTGATGTCTGAATCATCATCGGGGGAACTCTGCTGTCTATTAGTCAGGTCTGATTCATCAGGCGGTTGGTTGGACAAAAAAAATATCTATGTTCGCACAGGTTTTATGTGCTGTTGCGGTGGTGTTGCCGTGGTGTTGCCGTGGTGTTGCCGTGGTAGCTGTATGGGTTCTGGAATGCTGTTTGACCTCCAAAGTATGATAATCGTCAATAATGACGATCGATAATAATAATAATAATAATGACATCAAATACTCTATAACGTGTCTATGACACACTTGATCCCCTAAAACAAACTTTTTACAGTCCCGTACCCCTTCAAACATTCAACCTCCAGCTGTACCCCCTCTAGCACCAGGGTCAGCTGTACCCCATCTAGCACCAGGGTCAGCTCTACCCCCTCTAGCACCACGGTCAGCTCTACCCCCTCTAGCACCAGGGTCAGCTCTACCCCCTCTAGCACCACGGTCAGCTCTACCCCCTCTAGCACCAGGGTCAGCTGTACCCCCTCTAGCACCAGGGTCAGCTGTACCCCCTCTAGCACCAGGGTCAGCTCTACCCCCTCTAGCACCACGGTCAGCTCTACCCCCTCTAGCACCAGGGTCAGCTGTACCCCCTCTAGCACCAGGGTCAGCTGTACCCCCTCTAGCACCAGGGTCAGCTCTACCCCCTCTAGCACCACAGTCAGCTCTACCCCCTCTAGCACCAGGGTCAGCTGTACCCCCTCTAGCACCAGGGTCAGCTGCGTACCCCCTCTAGCACCAGGGTCAGCACACTCTCAAATGTTGTTTTTTGCCATCATTGTAAGCCTGCCACACACACACACACTATACGTTACGTTTATTAAACATAAGAATGAGTGAGAGTTTTTGTCACAACTCGTGGGAAGTAACAAAGAGCTCTTATAGGACCAGGGCACAAATAACAATATAATCATAATCAATAATATTTCTCTTTATTTAGCCATCTTACATATAAAACCTTATTTGTTCATCAAAAACAGTGAATAACTCACCACAGGTTAATGAGAAGGGTGTGCTTGAAAGGATGCACATAACTCTGCAATGTTGGGTTGTATTGGAGTCTCAGTATTAAATCATGCTAGTGAGGGCCGAGAATCTACTCTCACATAGGTACGTGGTTGCAAAGGGCATCAGTGTCTTAACAGCGCGATTTGCCAAGGCAGGACACTCTGAGCGCAGCCCTATCCAGAAATCTGGCAGTGGCTTCTGATTAAATTACATTTTCACAGAAACACTTTGATGAGGCTCTCCTGTTCAGATATGAATAAGTAGACTGGAGGCAGGGCATGAAAGGCACAATGAATCCAGATGTTTGTGTCGTCCGTTTCGGGAAAGTACCTGCGTAATTGCGCACCCAAGTCACTCAGGTGCTTCACTATATCACATTTGACATTGTCCGTAAGATTGATTTCATTTTTACACCAAAAAGGTGATGATAGAAAGACCTGTGTGTCGTCCTTCTTCGGGATCAAATCAAATCAAATTTTATTTGTCACATACACATGTTTAGCAGATGTTCATGCGAGTGTTGCGAAATGCTTGTGCTTCTAGTTCCGACAATGCAGTAATAACCAACGAGTAATCTAACCTAACAATACCACAACAACTACCTTATACACACAAGTGTAAGGGGATAAAGAATATGTACATAAAGATATATGAATGAGTGATGGTACAGAGCAGCATAGGCAAGATACAGTAGATGGTATTGAGTGCAGTATATACATATGAGATGAGTATGTAAACAAAGTGGCATAGTTAAAGTGGCTAGTGATACATGTATTACATAAAGATGCAGTAGATGATATAGAGTACAGTATATACATATACATATGAGATGAATAATGTAGGGTATGTAAACATTATATTAGGTAGCATTGTTTAAAGTGGCTAGTGATATATTTTACATAATTTCCCATCATTAAAGTGGCTGGAGTTGAGTCAGTGTGTTGGCAGCAGCCTCTCAATGTTAGTGGTGGCTGTTTAACAGTCTGATGGCCTTGAGATAGAAGCTGTTTTTCAGTCTCTCGGTCCCAGCTTTGATGCACCTGTACTGACCTCGCCTTCTGGATGATAGCGGGGTGAACAGGCAGTGGCTCGGGTGGTTGATGTCCTTGATGATCTTTATGGCCTTCCTGTGACATCGGGTGGTGTAGGTGTCCTGGAGGGCAGGTAGTTTGCCCCCGGTGATGCGTTGTGCAGACCTCACTACCCTCTGGAGAGCCTTACGGTTGTGGGCGGAGCAGTTAGCGTACCAGGCGGTGATACAGCCCGACAGGATGCTCTCGATTGTGCATCTGTAGAAGTTTGTGAGTGCTTTTGGTGACAAGACTAATTTCTTCAGCCTCCTGAGGTGGAAGAGGCGCTGCTGCGCCTTCTTCACGATGCTGTCTGTGTGGGTGGACCAATTCAGTTTGTCTGGGATGTGTACGCCGAGGAACTTAAAACTTACTACCCTCTCCACTACTGTTCCATCGATGTGGATAGGGGGGTGTTCCCTCTGCTGTTTCCTGAAGTCCACAATCATCTCCTTAGTTTTGTTGACGTTGAGTGTGAGGTTATTTCCCTGACACCACACTCCGAGGGCCCTCACCTCCTCCCTGTAGGCCATCTCGTCATTGTTGGTAATCAAGCCTACCACTGTTGTGTCGTCCGCAAACTTGATGATTGAGTTGGAGGCGTGCGTGGCCACGCAGTCGTGGGTGAACAGGGAGTACAGGAGAGGGCTCAGAACGCACCCTTGTGGGGCCCCAGTGTTGAGGATCAGCGGGGTGGAAATGTTGTTGCCTACCCTCACCACCTGGGGGCGGCCCGTCAGGAAGTCCAGTACCCAGTTGCACAGGGCGGGGTCGAGACCCAGGGTCTCGAGCTTGATGACGAGCTTGGAGGGCACTATGGTGTTAAATGCCGAGCTGTAGTCGATGAACAACATTCTCACATAGGTATTCCTCTTGTCCAGATGGGTTAGGGCAGTGTGCAGTGTGGTTGAGATTGCATCGTCTGTGGACCTATTTGGGCGGTAAGCAAATTGGAGTGGGTCTAGGGTGTCAGGGAGGGTGGAGGTGATATGGTCCTTGACTAGTCTCTCAAAGCACTTCATGATGACGGAAGTTAGTGCTACGGGCGGTAGTCGTTTAGCTCAGTTACCTTAGCTTTCTTGGGAACAGGAACAATGGTGGCCCTCTTGAAGCATGTGGGAACAACAGACTGGTATAGGAATTGATTGAATGTGTCCGTAAACACACCGGCCAGCTGGTCTGCACATGCGGCTGGGGATGCCGTCTGGGCCTGCAGCCTTGCGAGGGTTGACACGTTTAAATGTTTTCCTCACGTCGGCTGCAGTGAAGGAGAGTCCACATGTTTTAGTTGCGGGCCGTGTCAGTGGCACTGTATTGTCCTCAAAGCGGGTCAAAAAAGTTATTTAGTCTGCCTGGGAGCAAGACATCCCGTTCCGTGAGGGGGCTGGTTTTCTTTTTGTAATCCGTGATTGACTGTAGACCCTGCCACATACCTCTTGTGTCTGAGCCGTTGAATTGAGATTCTACTTTGTCTCTATACTGACGCTTAGCTTGTTTGATTGCCTTGCGGAGGGAATAGTTACAGTATAATTCACTGGCTTGTATGCGAAGCAGTAATAGTTTCAAAACCTCTCCTGCCATGTCACTGATGCGTCGTGAAACAGTGTTGTTTGATGGAGACGTTGTCTGTATAGTTTTTTGGGGCCTTTTCCCTCAGCATTGTTCCAGCCACTCCTCTACAATAGTATGGGGCTTGCCTGTCCTAGCCACTCCTCTACAATAGTATGGGGCTTGTCTGTCCTAGCCAGTCCTCTACAATAGTATGGGGCTTGCCTGTCCTAGCCAGTCCTCTACAATAGTATGGGGCTTGCCTGTCCTAGCCAGTCCTCCACAATAGTATGGGGCTTGCCTGTCCTAGCCAATCGGTAGCTCACCATATAAGACGCTTCTAGCCCCTTCTTATTAATGGTATCTGTTGCTCTTATACATGTGTTACTACTCAAAAGTAGTCTTAATTCTCGCTCAAAAATCTCCTGTGGCTTATTTTTCAAATTGTCATGTTTTGTTTCTAAATGTCTGCGCCAAGAGTGAAGGTTTCATCGAGTTGTGAGATAGTACTGTAGCACATATAACACACTGTGGCTGAGGAAAGGCACTACTTCCAATATAAGTGAACCCCAAATCAATGTGGTTCTCATCATATTTGCTCCTCTTCGATGGTCCAACGTCCCTGTCTGTTGTTCGGTGCTGTAATATTTGTGTTGTGGATAAATTACCAGGCAGGAGACGGTAGTACAGTTATTTTTCGTTTAGTCTAAACCCCTCGTGTGCTACAGTTCCCGGCACCCCAGTGTGCATGTGCATTACCTATTAGGTGTAGTAACGTAACACTGCCGTAATGCATTACTGCTTAGTAACAACAGCACAGTAACTAATATAAACAGACGCAGATCCCAGACACTACAGGTGTTTTCCCAGGTAAGGGGGGGCAGTAGCTCTTCAACTACATCGGATTCACAACTGTCAGTGCCCATGCTAGCTGGACTAACAACAAATGCAGAATTACTGATGTCAGCATTGGATGTGGTCGTGGAAGCAGAACAACTTGTGTCGTTGACAGGTGTAGTACTGGTGGTAGCAGCAGTACTACCAGTAGAGCTGGTTTGTCTCTATGGACACCTTACTTTTATAAACTATTAAAACATTTCCGAGCCAACGGAACGAGAAGCAGCTACATCTGGCTTCATAGTGGAATTAGTTAGTGGAATTCCAGCGAGAGAGTAACGGTTAAAGTGATTGGATGAGTAACGGTTAATGTGATTGGATGAGTAACGGTTAATGTGATTGGATGAGTAACGGTTAATGTGATTGGATGAGTAACGGTTAATGTGATTGGATGAGTAACGGTTAATGTGATTGGATGTTATTTAATTGACTAGGATACCTCTACTTGACATTGTGTTGTTAGTTCGCTAAACACTAGATGGTTTAATTTTATTATTGGCAGTCACCCAAATGTACCTGTTGGAAAATATAAATGGACTGTTTGAAAATGTGAGAAGAAAAAAAACATTGAGAGATAGAGAAATATGGACAAGGAAAGAAAGAGAGGGAGAGAGAGAGAGGGAGACAGAGAGAGAGAGACAGAGAGAGAGAGAGAGGGATGGAGGGAGAGAGAGAGAGAGAGAGAGAGAGAGAGAGAGAGAGGGCAATAGGAGAGAGACAGAGAGAGAGAGAGAGAGAGAGAGAGAGAGAAAGAGGGAGGGAGAGAGAGAGAGAGAGAGAGACAGAGAGAGTCAGAGAGAGAGAGACAGAGAGAGAGAGAGAGAGAGAGAGAGACAGAGAGAGAGAGAGAGAGAGAGAGAGAACACACTGTTCACAAACACAAACACACCCTACAGAGCCCCAAGACAACAGCACAATTAGACCCAACCAAATCATGAGAAAACAAAAAGATAATGAATTACTTGACACATTGGAAAGAATTAACAAAAAAACAGAGCAAACTAGAATGCTATTTGGCCCTAAACAGAGAGCACACAGCGGCAGAATACCTGACCACTGTGACTGACCCAAAATTAAGGAAAGCTTTGACTATGTACAGACTCAGTGAGCATAGCCTTGCTATTGAGAAAGGCCGCCGTAGGCAGACATGGCTCTCAAGAGAAGACAGGCTATGTGCTCACTGCCCACAAAATGAGGTGGAAACTGAGCTGCACTTCCTAACCTCCTGCCCAATGTATGACCATATTAGAGAGACATATTTCCCTCAGATTACACAGATCCACAAAGAATTCGAAAACAAATCCAAATTTTAAAAACTCCCATATCTACTGGGTGAAATTCCACAGTGTGCCATCACAGCAGCAAGATTTGTGACCTGTTGCCACGAGAAAAGGGCAACCAGTGAAGAACACACACCATTGTAAATACAACCCATACAGTGCCTTGCGAAAGTATTCGGCCCCCTTGAACTTTGCGACCTTTTGCCACATTTCAGGCTTCAAACATAAAGATATAAAACTGTATTTTTTTGTGAAGAATCAACAACAAGTGGGACACAATCATGAAGTGGAACGACATTTATTGGATATTTCAAACTTTTTTAACAAATCAAAAACTGAAAAATTGGGCGTGCAAAATTATTCAGCCCCCTTAAGTTAGTACTTTGTAGCGCCACCTTTTGCTGCGATTACAGCTGTAAGTCGCTTGGGGTATGTCTCTATCAGTTTTGCACATCGAGAGACTGAAATTTTTTCCCATTCCTACTTGCAAAACAGCTCGAGCTCAGTGAGGTTGGATGGAGAGCATTTGTGAACAGCAGTTTTCAGTTCTTTCCACAGATTCTCGATTGGATTCAGGTCTGGACTTTGACTTGGCCATTCTAACACCTGGATATGTTTATTTTTTAACCATTCCATTGTAGATTTTGCTTTATGTTTTGGATCATTGTCTTGTTGGAAGACAAATCTCCGTCCCAGTCTCAGGTCTTTTGCAGACTCCATCAGGTTTTCTTCCAGAATGGTCCTGTATTTGGCTCCATCCAAATTCCCATCAATTTTAACCATCTTCCCTGTCCCTGCTGAAGAAAAGCAGGCCCAAACCATGATGCTGCCACCACCATGTTTAACAGTGGGGATGGTGTGTTCAGCTGTGTTGCTTTTACGCCAAACATAACGTTTTGCATTGTTGCCAAAAAGTTCAATTTTGGTTTCATCTGACCAGAGCACCTTCCACATGTTTGGTGTGTCTCCCAGGTGGCTTGTGGCAAACTTTAAACGACACTTTTTATGGATATCTTTAAGAAATGGCTTTCTTCTTGTCACTCTTCCATAAAGGCCAGATTTGTGCAATATACGACTGATTGTTGTCCTATGGACAGAGTCTCCCACCTCAGCTGTAGATCTCTGCAGTTCATCCAGAGTGATCATGGGCCTCTTGGCTGCATCTCTGATCAGTCTTCTCCTTGTATGAGCTGAAAGTTTAGAGGGACGGCCAGGTCTTGGTAGATTTGCAGTGGTCTGATACTCCTTCCATTTCAATATTATCGCTTGCACAGTGCTCCTTGTGATGTTTAAAGCTTGGGAAATCTTTTTGTATCCAAATCCGGCTTTAAACTTCTTCACAACAGTATCTCGGACCTGCCTGGTGTGTTCCTTGTTCTTCATGATGCTCTCTGCGCTTTTGACGGACCTCTGAGACTATCACAGTGCAGGTGCATTTATACGGAGACTTGATTACACACAGGTGGATTGTATTTATCATCATTAGTCATTTAGGTCAACATTGGATCATTCAGAGATCCTCACTGAACTTCTGGAGAGAGTTTGCTGCATTGAAAGTAAAGGGGCTGAATAATTTTGCACGCCCAATTTTTCAGTTTTTGATTTGTTAAAAAAGTTTGAAATATCCAATAAATGTCGTTCCACTTCATGATTGTGCCCCACTTGTTGTTTATTCTTCACAAAAAAATACAGTTTTATATCTTTATGTTTGAAGCCTGAAATGTGGCAAAAGGTCGCAAAGTTCAAGGGGGCCGAATACTTTCGCAAGGCACTGTATTTATGCTTATTTATTTTATCTTGTGTCCTTTAACCATTTGTACATTGTTAAAACACTGTATATATATATATAATATGACATTTGTAATGTCTTTACTGTTTTGAAACCTCTGTATGTGTAATGTTTACTGTTAATTTTTGTTGTTTTTCACTTTATATATTCACTTTGTATGTTGTCTACCTCACTTGCTTTGGCAATGTTAACACATGTTTCCCATGCCAATAAAGCCCTTGAATTGAATTGAATTGAATTGAAATTGAATTGAGAGAGGGCAATAGGAGAGAGACAGAGAGAGAGAGAGAGAGAGAGAGAGACAGAGAGAGAGAGACAGAGAGAGAGAGACAGAGAGAGAGAGAGAGAGAGAGAGAGAGAGAGACAGAGAGAGAGAGACAGAGAGAGAGACAGAGAGAGAGAGACAGAGAGAGGGAGGGAGAGAGAGAGAGAGAGAGAGAGAGAGATAGACAGAGAGAGAGAGACAGAGAGAGAGAGCGAGAGAGAGACAGAGAGAGAGAGAGAGAGAGGGCAATAGGAGAGAGACAGAGAGAGAGAGAGAGAGAGAGAGGGCAATAGGAGAGAGACAGAGAGAGAGAGAGAGAGGGACAGAGAGCAAGAGAGAGAGAGAGCGAGAGAGAGAAAGAGAGAGATGAGTCCATCTGGTGTCAGATAGATGGTAAACCTTTTCCTGACCCTCTGAGAGGATGAATAGAAGATCACAATGTCCTTGCCAACAACTGAAAACACACACAAACACCCAACCGCACACACACCCACGCACACATGTACACACACCCACATACACACACACATGTTCCTAATCTCAGGGGCTGTGTTTGTTTAAAAGTATGGTTTATTTGGTGTTCTGAAGTCAAATAAGAGCCTTCCTCTAGGATGAGAGAGGATGAGAGAATGAGAGAGGATGAGAGGGAATGAGAGAGAATGAGAGAGCACGAGAGAGGATGAGAGCGGATGAGAGCAGATGAGAGAGGATGAGAGTGGATGAGAGAGGATGAGAGCGTATGAGAGAGGATGAGAGAATGAGAGCGGATGAGAGCGGATGAGAGAATGAGAGATGATGAGAGAGGATGAGAGAGAGGATGAGAGAGGATGAGAGATTATGAGAGAGAATGAGAGAGAATGAGAGAGGATGCGAGAGGATGAGAGCGGATGAGAATGAGAGAGTATGAGAGAGAATGAGAGAGGATGAGAGCGGATGAGAGAATGAGAGAATGAGAGAGGATGAGAGAGGATGAGAGAGGATGAGAGATTATGAGAGAGATTGAGAGAGGATGAGAGAGAATGAGAGGGGATGAGTAATTTCAATTTCAAGTTTAAGCTAGCTAACGTTACGTGTATGATCTGTGTAGTAATATGTTTTGTATCTCAGAGCCATTTGCATTGCTAGTTATTAGCATAATGCTAGCTAGCTAACATTGAACCTGGATGATTAGCTACCTGCAGATTCATGCAGGGTAGTAACGTTATTATGGTTCATTGTTTAGCTAGCTGCTAGCTACACGTCTTAATTAACAAAAGACTCCACTATGCAAGTAACTATTTCAACAGAATGTTCGTGATGTCACTGCGACAACTGTTGATAGACGTAGCTATGTACATTCTCTCAGAGAGCAGAATAACTGACGAATTTACAGACGTTCGAAACCCATTGAATTTGCCTGTTGTCAGTAAACGTTGGCCAAAAAAAAAAAAGCAGAATTAAATTGTTACCAGCAGTTACAGTTACAGTCACTAACGCTCTGGATAACATGAAAAACAGCCAAACCAGCTCTGCTAGGGAGAGTAAAATGATCAGAGTGAGCTGTTCTCTCCTTTGTGTCTGGAAGTAACTAACAAGCTAGGCGAAGTTAGGCAGTTAGTTTGGGCTGCTGTTACAGTACAGGTCGGATCGACCCTACTCCTCAGCCAGAGGGTCCAGTACGGTCTGAATTCTCCGAGAGCGTAACGCTCGGAATTTAAGAACAAACAATCTGACAACGCTCTGAGTTTACGATCGCGCAGAGCTCACTCTGGCACTCCAGATGAAATGTACGCAACACACCGTTAGTATAAACCAGGCTTTAGTCTAGAAACCTTTGGTTGTTTAGTACATGGCCTCACATGTGAATCCTTAAAGAGATGGGCGGGACTAAAGCTTCAGAGGGTGTGAACGATGCTGAATGGGTGGGGCTAAAGCTTCAGAGGGTGTGAACGAGGCTGAATGGGTGGGGCTAAAGCTTCAGAGGGTGTGAACGATGCTGAATGGGTGGGGCTAAAGCTTCAGAGGGTGTGAACGATGCTGAATGGGTGGGGCTAAAGCTTCAGAGGGTGTGAACGATGCTGAATGGGTGGGGCTAAAGCTTCAGAGGGTGTGAACGAGGCTGAATGGGTGGGGCTAAAGCTTCAGAGGGTGTGAACAATGCTGAATGGGTGGGGCTAAAGCTTCAGAGGGTGTGAACGATGCTGAATGGGTGGGGCTAAAGCTTCAGAGGGTGTGAACGATGCTGAATGGGTGGGGCTAAAGCTTCAGAGGGTGTGAACGATGCTGAATGGGTGGGGCTAAAGCTTCAGAGGGTGTGAACGAGGCTGAATGGGTGGGGCTAAAGCTTCAGAGGGTGTGAACGAGGCTGAATGGGTGGGGCTAAAGCTTCAGAGGGTGTGAACGAGGCTGAATGGGTGGGGCTAAAGCTTCAGAGGGTGTGAACGAGGCTGAATGGGTGGGGCTAAAGCTTCAGAGGGTGTGAACGAGGCTGAATGGGTGGGGCTAAAGCTTCAGAGGGTGTGAACGATGCTGAATGGGTGGGGCTAAAGCTTCAGAGGGTGTGAACGATGCTGAATGGGTGGGGCTAAAGCTTCAGCTTCAGAGGGTGTGAACTATGCTGAATGGGTGGGGCTAAAGCTTCAGAGGGTGTGAACGTTGCCGAATGGGTGGAGACAAAGGAGAGCTCTCCAGTAGGTATTCCAAAACATGTTCCAAAACATTCGAGGTGTTCAGTAGGTGTTTGATAAACCATTGTCTAGCTCTGTGTCTCTAATTTAATCCAAGGAAAAAAACAAACAAACAAAAAAAAAAAACATTTTGCTACAAAAGACTGAATCGAGCCAATCGTTCACCCTAATTCCCATTATAGTACACTACTGTTTACCAGAGCTGTTTAGGCCCTGTTAGTACACTACTGTTGACCAGAGCTGTTTGGCCCTGTTAGTACACTACTGTTGACCAGAGCTCTACAGGCCCTGTTAGTACACTACTGTTGACCAGAGCTGTTTGGCCCTGTTAGTACACTACTAGCATACCCTTTAGAGAAATAAAGGATGAGGACAACAGAGAGTAGGATGTCATTTTTCTCTTTCTCTCTCTCTTTCTCTCTCCATTTTTTCTCTCTCTCTTTTTCTCTCTCTCTCTTTCTCTCTCTTTATCTCTCTCTCTCCCCACCTTTCTTTCTCTCTCTGTCTCTCTTTCTCTCTCTCCCTTTCTCTCTCTCTCTCTCTCTCTCTCTCTTTCTCTTTCTCTCTGTCTCTCTCTTTCTCTCTCTGTCTCTCTCTCTTTCTCTCTCTCCGCCTTTCTTTCTCTCTCTTTCTTTGTCTGTCTCACTTTCACTCTCGCTCTCTCGCTGTCTGTCTCACTTTCTCTCATTCCTTCGTTTCCTGAGCAAGTGATTGTGTCCAGCCTCACTCTTCCCGTCATTAAATCAATGTTCCGTCTTAATTCTTTTTTTTTTTTTCCTGGTTCTCTCTGTTCTTCTCCGGTCTACCCCCGGGTTACCCCTGGTTACCCTCAGTCAACACCGGTTACCGACAGTGTCAGCTGTGACCGTTTCCGTACAGTTACTGTGACTGTGATTAGTGTAACATAACACAATGCATATGGCTAACCACTGACTGGTGAGCCTCGCTTTACCGAAGTAGTGAAATATCCTGTGTGCTGTATCCTGACACGCGCTCACTGGTACACACAGCACAGTGAGATGTTCTCTTGGCCTTGTTTAATAGCTCCACAGTCCCCTGTAAATCATGCTGTCGTTCTGCCCCTGAACAGGCAGTTAACCCACTGTTCCTAGGCCGTCATTGAAAAGAAGTTAACTGACTTGCCTAGTTAAATAAAGCTAAAAAAAAAAGGGATCTTCCCAACATTATTCAGCTAGCGGGAAGAGAGTGTGGAAGACTGAAGATGAGCAATGACCAGTGTGTTTGGGACATGTTGGAGTTGTATATATCTGTGTCTGGGAAAAAAAGACAAGCATCACACACACATTGGAATTACGTTTTTTCAAATGTTGTACAAATGAATTAAACATTAAAAGCTGAAATGTCTTGAGTCAATAAATATTCAACCCTTTTGTTATAATTAATATTAATAATAATTCAGGAGTAAATAGTTACTAAACACGCCACATTATAAGTTGCATAATAGTGTTTAACCTGATTTTTGAATGACTACCTCATCTCTTATACACCTTATACAATTATCTGTAAGGTCCCTCGGTCGATCAGTGAATTTCAAACACAGATTCAACCACAAAGACCAGGGAGATTTTCCAACGTCTCGCAAAGAAGGGCACCTATTGGTAGATGGGTAAAAAAAATAAAAGAGCATATATTTGTTTCGGGAAACTATGTCGCGCGTCACTACTTCACAGGATTTTGAACGTAAACTTTTTTTTTTTATCAAAATGCATTTTTTCGGCAGAAACGCCTTCTGGAACATGTGATCTTTCATGTGTCTTAATAACAAACGTGTATGCCATCTGTAAATATGAGTAAAATTATTAAATTAAATCCTGTCTAACGCTGCTTTTTTCACAAATATATTGCGTAATAGAACTGCGTAAGTGTTTCTCTCCACTTTTTTTTTTTTTTTCTGGAGGACTCCGTTTTGAAATCAGTGGAATTAGAGTATGACAACTAAGGAGATTTAGAAAACACATGTCTCTGGATTACATCTTCAAACTAAGGGTAACCATGACGTCCGTGACAGGAGACACGTCCATCCATCGTGTATACGGGTAAGATAGTCTAGCTAGCTACATTTTCAGAAATTCCATGTTTCTAATTTTGAAAGAAAGTGGTTTCCTTTTAAGTTAAAGTTGTGGTTGTCTAGCTAGCTAACGTTACGTGCTCTTATTATTCGTATCTCAGAGCCATTTGAACCTAACATTGAACCTGGTTGGTTAGTTACCTACAGATTAATGCAGGGTAGTAACATCATGAGTCAGGATTACGGTTCATTGTTTAGCTAGCTAGCTACATGTCTAAACAAAAGACTCCATTATGTAAGTATTCATTTCGGGTGCGTTCGTAAATTCAGTCTGGCCATCTAATCCGATTTCATAGCACTCTTGTCTGAGTGTGCCAGCTCTGTTAGGGAGAGTAAAAGAGTAAAATGGTCAGAGTTTGAGTGGGGTCTAAAGCTTAAGAGGATATGAACGATGCTGAATGGGTGTAGACAAAGAAGGCGCTCCAGTAGGTACTGAAACATTCAAAGAGCAAAGTTGATCAACTTTCAAAGCAGAATTACTTTCCCATTGTTCCTCAAATACAGTGTATGATAGACCACGTTGTAGCTCTGAGTCTCTACTTTTATTCAACTTTTGTAAAAAACACAATTGTAAATGTTTCTTTGAAGACCGAATCAAGGCGGTCGGTCACATTTAATAATGTTTCAATTCAGGCTGTAACACAACAAATATGGAATAAGTGAAGGGGTATGAATACTTTCTGAAGGCCCTGGAATAAAGTGAAATGCAGAGAGAAAAATACAACACTAAAGAACAAAATATGGAGACTTTGATATTTTTTAGGGTCTTCCTCTGACACCGCCTTGTATAGATGTCCTGGATGACAAGGAGTTTGGACCCCATGATGTACTAGGCCGTACACATTACCCTCTGTAGCGCCTTGTGGTCTAATGCCAAGCAGTTGCCGTACCAGGCGGTGATGCAGTCAGTCAAGATACTCTCAACGGTGCAGCTGTAGAACTTTTTGAGGATATGGGGGCCCATGCAATAACTTTTTTGTTGTGCTTCACGACAATGTTAGTGATAGATCTTTAGTTATGACACCGAATAACTTGAAACTCTCTACCCTCTCCACTACAACCTCATTGATTTGATCATTTTCCACAACCACCTCCTTTGTCTTACTGACGTTGAGGGAGAGGGGTTGTTGTCCTGGTACCACACTGCAAGGTATCTGACCTCCCTATAGGCCGTCTCATCGTTGTCGGTGAGCAGAACTAACATTGTTGTGTCGTCAGAACGCTTAATGACGGTGTTGTAGTTGTGCATGTCCACGAAATTGTGGGTGAACAGGGAGTACAGGAGGGGACTAAGCTCCTCTTAGGAGCCCCCGTGATGAAGGTCAGTGTGGCAAATGGGTTGTTGCCTACCAGCAGAGGTCGGCCCCTGGATCCAGTTGCAGAGGAAGGTGTTCAGTCCCAGGATACTCACATCGGCTACAGAGAGTCATCCGGAACAGCTGGTGCTCTCATGAATAGTTCAGTGTTGCTTGCCTCAAAGCGCGCATAGAAGGCATTTAGCTCGTCTGGTAGGCTCGCGTTACTGGGCAGCTCTCGGCTGTGCTTCCCTTTGTAGTCTGTAATGGTTTGCAGGCCCTGCCTCATCAAACGAGCGTCAGAGCTGGTGTAGTACGATTCGATCTTAGTCCTATATTGACGCTTTGCCTGTTTGATGGTTCGTCGGAAGGCATAGCGGGATTTCTTATAAGCTTCCGGGTTAGAGTCCCACTCCTTGAAAGCGGCAGCTCTAGCCTTTAGCTCAGTGATGATGTTGCCTGTAATCCATGGCTTCTGGTTGGGGTATGTACGTACGGTCACTGTGAGGACGATGTAATCGATGCACTTATTGATGAAGCCAGTGACATGCTGATGTGGTGTACTCCTCAATGCCATTGGAGGAATCCCGGAACATATTCCAGTCTGTGCTGTAAAACAGTCCTGTATGACCACTTTTTTTATAGACCGAGTCACTGGTGCTTTTCCTGCTTTAATTTTGGGAAATCAGGAGGATAGAGTTATGGTCAGATTTGCCAAATGGAGGGCGAGGGAGAGCTTTGTATGTGTCTCTGTGTGTGGAGTATAGGGTGTATCTTTTTCCTTTGGTTGCACATTTAACATGCTGATAGAAATTTGACTGATTTAAGTTTCCCTGCATTAAATTCCCCGGCCACTAGGAGCGCCGCCTCCGGAGGAGCGTTTTCTTGTTTGCTATTGGTGAAATACTGCTCATTCAATGCTGTCTTAGTGCCAGCCTCTGACTGTGGTGGTATGTAAACAGCTACAAAGAAAACAGATGAAATCATCTACAGATGGTCATGAGGAACTCTACCTCAGGCGAGCAAGACTTCCTTCGTGCACCAGCTGTTGTTTACAAATTTACAAAAAATACATACCTTGTCTTACCAGACGCCGCTGTTCTCTCCTGCCAGCTGTATGTTGAGATTGTCGTCTGTTACTTCCTGTTTGAGTTTTTTGATTGTAAGCAGGAAATCAGGAGGATATTATCAGGAGTTATGGTCAGATTTACCAGATGGAGGGCGAGGGGAAAACGTTGTATTCGTTTCTATAGTAACGCCGATCTAGATATCTTTAAAATCACAACATTTCGTTGTTTTTGGCAGCTGATTGAGTGGAGTCTTAGTGGCAGCATCGCTTTGTGGTATATAGACAGAAAACTTGAATAGTATGTATAATAGTGTATATATAATATAATATAATATAATATATATAACAGCGAGCAGAACCTCAACCTCCTTTAATATTAGAGGTGAAACATAAAATATTACAGTTTTTAATGTCCTGTTGGTAGGAAAGTCTCCAAATGGTGCTCATCCAGTCTATTCTCCAGTGACGCGCCAAAGACACGTACCAACCCCCGCCCCCCCCCGATCTTCCCGTACTCTGCTGTTCTGCCCTGCTGATTCCAGTCTATTCTCCAGTGACGCGCCAAAGACACGTACCCCCCGCCCCCCCCCGATCTTCCCGTACTCTGCTGTTCTGCCCTGCTGATTCCAGTTTATTCTCCAGTGACGCACCAAAGACATGTACCAACCCCCGCCCCCCCCCCGATCTTCCCGTACTCTGCTGTTCTGCCCTGCTGATTCCAGTTTATTCTCCAGTGACGCACCAAAGACATGTACCAACCCCCGCCCCCCCCCGATCTTCCCGTACTCTGCTGTTCTGCCCTGCTGATTCCAGTCTATTCTCCAGTGACGCACCAAAGACATGTACCAACCCCCGCCCCCCCCCGATCTTCCCGTACTCTGCTGTTCTGCCCTGCTGATTCCAGTTTATTCTCCAGTGACGCGCCAAAGACACGTACCAACCCCCGCCCCCCCCCCCCCTGATCTTACTCTGCCGTTCTGCTGAAGCATAATAAAACAAGATGTATATAGATGTATGTTTTTCAGGTCTTCAGCCACGACTCCGAGATACTACAGTTCTTTTAGGTCCCGTTGGTAGGAGAGTCTCTAACGGAGTTCATCCAGTTTGTTCTCCAGTGATTGTACATTCGCCATTAGAATGGAGAGGTAGAGGATGTTTATGTACTCATCTTACGCCGCCTTTTCCTTTTTTAGAATCTCAGGGATTAGGTGCTGGTCCGGGGTGAGAAGTATGTCCTGCGCCTCCGACTCGTTCAAGTAGATATTTCCATCCAAATCGAGGCTTGTGATCCCTCTCTTTTCGGTCATAGGATATAATGGCAGAAATTGATGTTCAAATAAAAATTGCAGAACTAGCTGTTCTTTCAGCAGAGAGAGAGAGAGAGAGACAGAGAGAGAGAGAGAGAGAGAGGGAGAGAGAGAGAGGGAGAGAGGGAGAGAGAGGGAGAGAGAGAGAGAGAGAGAGAGAGAGAGAGAGAGAGAGAGAGAGAGAGAGAGAGAGAGAGAGAGAGAGAGAGAGAGAGGGAGAGAGAGAGAGAGAGAGGGAGAGGGAGAGGGAGAGGGAGAGAGAGGGAGAGGGAGAGAAGGTTCTCCAGTGGCTGTGCCCCTGTCATGTGAAATCCATAGACTGGGACCTAATTTATTACTTTCGACTGATTTCCTGATAGGAATTGTAACTCAGTAAAATCGTTGAAATGGTTTTTGTCACAGTGGCAGAATATCTCACCCTAAATTAAGAAAATACTTGACTATGTCCAGACACAGTGAGCATAGCCTTGCTATTGAGAAAGGCCGCACAAAATGAGTTGGAAACTGAGCTGCACTCCCTAACCTCCTGCCAAATGTATGACCACATTACAGATACACAATTCCCAAAGATTACATTAAGAATTTGAAAACAAATCAAACATTGATAAACTCCCACATCTACTGGGTGAAATTCCACAGTGTGACATCACAGCAGCAAGATTTGTGACCTGTTGCCACGAGAAAAGGGCAACCAGTGAAGAACAAACACCATTGTAAAATACAACCCATATTTATGTTTATTTATTTTCCCTTGTGTACTTTAACTATTTGCACATCGTTACAACACTGTATATATATATACTATGACATTTGTAATATAATATATTTTCATCAAATAAAAAAATGGAATGTAATGTTTTATTATCTATTCCAATGTAAATATATGTTTCCCATTGAATTGATTTGAGAAAGAGAGAAAGAGAGCATGTTTTGAATTAGTAGGACACGAGAGCTGAAAAGGAAAATGACAGAGACCCAAAGGTGGGAGTTCTATGTTAGTTTTGACCCTTCATAACCCTTCATAACCCTTCATAACCCTTCATAACCCTTCATAAACCTTCATAACCCTTCATAACCCTTCATAAACCTTCATAACCCTTCATAACCCTTCATAAACTTTATGAGACCCACGAGAGCTGAAAAGGAAAATGACAGAGACACAAAGGTGGGAGTTCTATGGTAGTTTTGACCCTTCATAACCCTTCATAACCCTTCATAACCCTTCATAACCCTTCATAAACCTTCATAACCCTTCATAACCCTTCATAAACTTTATGAGACCCACGAGAGCTGAAAAGGAAAATGACAGAGACACAAAGGTGGGAGTTCTATGGTAGTTTTGACCCTTCATAACCCTTCATAACCCTTCATAACCCTTCATAACCCTTCATAAACCTTCATAACCCTTCATAACCCTTCATAAACTTTATGAGACCCACGAGAGCTGAAAAGGAAAATGACAGAGACACAAAGGTGGGAGTTCTATGGTAGTTTTGACCCTTCATAACCCTTCATAACCCTTCATAACCCTTCATAACCTATGGTTTATGTTTCGTCTTCTTTTAGTTTTTTGCCTGTTTGTTTTAGCCAGCTGTTGGGTGTGTCTCTCGACAATAAACCGAGACAATCAAGGATTAGATTGAGATCGACCCTGGCATCAGTCACAATCTCATCTCTCAGTTTATACCGGCGGCGTGGGCACGGCTATCGCCAAGACAGTGCATTCTTCTGTCGGCAGGTGACAACAAGTCTCACACACGTACAATGGAGACTCCCAAGACCTGGCAACAATGGATGATGGATCAACAACATTGTAGTTTCTCCACAATACTAACCTCATTGAAATAGTGAAAAGAAGGAAGGCCGGAAAGGAATGCAAATATTCCAAAACATACATCCTGTTTGCAATGATGATTTTAGCATGTAAATCTCCCCAAAATGCCACAACATAACACTAAACAATACATTAATTGCACTATAACAGTGACAAATTGTCTTGACATAGTTAATAGTTTGCTTTGTATGTTTCTATGTTTTGTTTGGTCAGGGTGTGATCTGAGTGGGCATTCAATTTTGGATGTCTAGTTTGTCTGTTTCTGTGTTTGGCCTGATATGGTTCTCAATCAGAGGCAGGTGTTAGTCGTTGTCTCTGATTGGGAACCATATTTAGGTAGCCTGTTTTGTCATTGTGGGTTGTGGGTGATTGTCTATGTGTAGCGTTTGTGTCAGCACATTTCGTATATAGCTTCACGGTCGTTGTTCGTTTATTGTTTTGTATAGTTTGTTCTAGTGTTCTCTGTTTATTAAATTCACAATGAACACATACCACGGTGCATTTTGGTCCTCCGATCCTTCCAACTTCCTCAGACGAGGAGAACGACCAACACATGATGGTGGAACTGATGTCATGGCTTTAAAAGCTTCTGATAGGCTAATTGACATCATTTGAGTCAATTGGAGGTGCACCTGTGGATATATTTCAAGGCCTACCTTCAAACTCAGTGCCTCTTTGATTGACATCATGGGAAAATCAAAAGAAATCAGCCAAGACCTCAGAATAAATATTGTAGACCTCCACAAGTCTGGTTCATCCTTGGGAGCAATTTCCAAATGCCTGAAGGTACCATGTTCATCTGTACAAACAATATTATGCAAGTATGAACACCATGGGACCACGCAGCCGTCATACCGCTCACGAAGGAGACACGTTCTGTCTCCTAGAGATGAACGTACTTTGGTGCGAAAAGTGCAAATCAACCCCAGAACAACAGCAAAGGACCTTGTGAAGATGCTGGAGGAAACAGGTACAAAAGTATCTATATCCACAGTAAAACGAGTCCCATATCGACATAACCTGAAAGGCCACTCAGCAAGGAAGAAGCCACTGCCCCAAAACCGCCATAATAAATCCAGACTACGGCTTGCAACTGCACATGGGGACAAAGATCGTACGTTTTTGGAGAAATGTCCTTTGGTCTGATGAAACAAAAAAATAGAACTGTTTGGCAATAATAACCATCGTTATGTTTGGAGGAAAAACATAACGAGCCTAAGAACACCATCCCAACCGTGAAGCACGGGGGTGGCAGCATCATGCTGTGGGGGTGCTATGCTACAGGAGGGACTGGTGGACTTCACAAAATAGATGCATCATGAGGAAGGTAAATTATGTGGATATATTAAAGAAACATCTCAAGACATCAGTCAGGTGGTCAGCTTGGTCGCAAATTGGTCTTCCAAATGGACAGTGACCCCAAGCATACTTCCAAAAGTTGTGACAAAATAGTTTTAAGGACAACAAAGTCAAGGTATTGGAGTGGCCATCACAAAGCCCTGACCTCAATCCTATAGAACATTTGTGGGCAGAACTGAAAAAGCATATGCGAGCAAGGAAGCCTACAAACCTGACTCAGTTACACCAGCTCTGTCAGGAGGAATGGGCCAACATTCACCCAACTTATTGTGGGAAGCTTGTGGAAGGCTACCCGAAACGTTTGACCCAAGTTAAACAATTTAAAGTGTTAAATGCTACCAAATACTAATTGAGTGTATGTAAACTTCTGACCAACTGGGAATGTGATGAAAGAAATAAAAGCTGAAATAAATAAATCTCTCTACTATTATTCTGACATTTCACACTCTTAATATAAATAAATCTCTCTACTATTATTCTGATATTTCACACTCTTAATATAAAGTGGTGATCCTAACTGACCTAAGACGGGGATTTTTAACTAGGATTAAATGTCAGGAATTGTGAAATACTGAGTTTAAGTTTATTTGGCCTAGGTGTATGTTAACTTCCGACTTCAACTGTACTTTGCTTTCAAGACAACCACGGAAAACAACAAGGTGAAATCTTGACGTCAGTGATCTTCAGGTCTGAGCTCTAGAAAGAGGCCTGAGTTCCCAACTCCGAGATGGACGACCGTTCAAAAATGTATTTTCCCCGTCGCAGCCCAGTTGTCTTGAACTCACCGAAGTCTGAGATTCCTCAGTTCCAAGTTTCCAGTTATTATGAACGAGGTTGAAGTCATGCTGGGTTGACGGACAATGTATTCAACCTTTTCAGCTAAACAGATGGGGCTCTTCCCCATCAACAGGTGCGGCTCTTCCCCATCAACAGGTGCACCTCTTCCCCATCAACATGTGGACCTCTTCCCCATCAACAGGTGCACCTCTTCCCCATCAACAGGGTGGGCTCTTCCCCATCAACAGGTGCACCTCTTCCCCATCAACATGTGGACCTCTTCCCCATCAACAGGGTGGGCTCTTCCCCATCAACAGGTGCACCTCTTCCCCATCAACAGGTGCACCTCTTCCCCATCAACAGGGTGGGCTCTTCCCCATCAACAGGTGCACCTCTTCCCCATCAACAGGTGGACCTCTTCCCCATCAACAGGTGGACCTCTTCCCCATCAACAGGTGGGGCTCTTCCCCGTCAACAGGTGGGGCTCTTCCCCATCAACAGGTGGGGCTCTTCCCCATCAACAGGTGTACCTCTTCCCCATCAACAGGTGGACCTCTTTCCCATCAACAGGTGGACCTCTTCCCCATCAACAGGTGGACCTCTTCCCCATCAACAGGTGGGGCTCTTCCCCATCAACAGGTGGACCTCTTCCCCATCAACAGGTGGACCTCTTCCCCATCAACAGGTGGGGCTCTTCCCCATAAACAGGTGGGGCTCTTCCCCATCAACAGGTGTACCTCTTCCCCATCAACAGGTGGGGCTCCTCCCCATCAACAGGTGGACCTCTTCCCCATCAACAGGTGGACCTCTTCCCCATCAACAGGTGGGGCTCTTCCCCATCAACAGGTGGACCTCTTCCCCATCAACAGGTGGACCTCTTCCCCATCAACAGGTGGGGCTCTTCCCCATAAACAGGTGGGGCTCTTCCCCATCAACAGGTGGACCTCTTCCCCATCAACAGGTGGGGCTCTTCCCCATCAACAGGTGGGGCTCTTCCCCATCAACAGGTGGGGCTCTTCCCCATCAACAGGTGGACCTCTTCCCCGTCAACAGGTGGACCTCTTCCCCGTCAACAGGTGGACCTCTTTCCCATCAACAGGTGGGCTCTTCCCCATCAACAGGTGGGGCTCTTCCCCATCAACAGGTGGGGCTCCTCCCCATCAACAGGTGGACCTCTTCCCCATCAACAGGTGGGGCTCTTCCCCATCAACAGGTGGGCTCTTCCCCATCAACAGGTGGGGCTCTTCCCCATCAACAGGTGTACCTCTTCCCCGTCAACAGGTGGACCTCTTCCCCATCAACAGGTGGGGCTCTTCCCCATCAACAGGTGGGGCTCTTCCCCATCAACAGGTGGACCTCTTCCCCATCAACAGGTGGGGCTCTTCCCCGTCAACAGGTGGGGCTCTTCCCCATAAACAGGTGGGGCTCTTCCCCATCAACAGGTGTACCTCTTCCCCATCAACAGGTGGGGCTCCTCCCCATCAACAGGTGGACCTCTTCCCCATCAACAGGTGGGGCTCTTCCCCATCAACAGGTGGACCTCTTCCCCATCAACAGGTGGGGCTCTTCCCCATCAACAGGTGGACCTCTTCCCCATCAACAGGTGGACCTCTTCCCCATCAACAGGTGGGGCTCTTCCCCATCAACAGGTGGGGCTCTTCCCCATCAACAGGTGGACCTCTTCCCCATCAACAGGTGGGGCTCTTCCCCGTCAACAGGTGGGGCTCTTCCCCATAAACAGGTGGGGCTCTTCCCCATCAACAGGTGGGGCTCCTCCCCATCAACAGGTGGGGCTCTTCCCCATCAACAGGTGGACCTCTTTCCCATCAACAGGTGGACCTCTTCCCCATCAACAGGTGGGGCTCTTCCCCATCAACAGGTGGGGCTCTTCCCTGTCAACAGGTGGACCTCTTCCCCATCAACAGGTGGGGCTCTTCCCTGTCAACAGGTGGACCTCTTCCCCATCAACAGGTGGGGCTCCTCCCCATCAACAGGTGGGGCTCTTCCCCATCAACAGGTGGACCTCTTCCCCATCAACAGGTGGGGCTCTTCCCCATCAACAGGTGGACCTCTTCCCCATAAGAAAGACACACAGCCAAAGGTGATTCCAACATGCATTGGCTCAGAAGTGTGTATACTTATGTAAATTAGATATTTATGTATTTCGTATTCAATAAATTAGCAAAAATTGGGTTTTGTGTGTAGATTTGTAAAACAAAAAGTCTGCATACATAATCTGCCCATAATCTGCCCATAATCTGCCCATAAACAGCCCATAATCTGCCCATAATCTGCCCATAATCTGCCCATAATCTGACACACAATGAGAAAGAGAATCAGTAAGAATTTTTTTTTAATGTAAATATATATATACACTGCTCAAAAAAATCAAGGGAACACTAAAATAACACATCCTAGATCTGAATGAATAAAATATTCTTATTAAATACTTTTTTCTTTACATAGTTGAATGTGCTGACAACAAAATCACACAAAAATGATCAATGGAAATCAAATGTATCAACCCATGGAGGTCTGGATTTGGAATCACGCTCAAAATTAAAGTGGAAAACCACACTACAGGCTGATCCAACTTTGATGTAATGTCCTTAAAACAAGTCAAAATGAGGCTCAGTAGTGTGTGTGGCCTCCACGTGCCTGTATGACCTCCCTACAACACCTGGGCATGCTCCTTATGAGGTGGCGGATGGTCTCCTGAGGGATCTCCTCCCAGACTTGGACTAAAGCATCCGCCAACTCCTGGACAGTCTGTGGCTTTGGTTGATGGAGAGAGACATAAAGTCCCAGATGTGCTCAATTGGATTCAGGTCTGGGGAACGGGCGGGCCAGTCCATAGCATCAATGCCTTCCTCTTGCAGGAACTGCTGACACACTCCAGCCACATGAGGTCTAGCATTGTCTTGCATTAGGAGGAACCCAGGGCCAACCGCACCAGCATATGGTCTCACAAGGGCTCTCAGGATCTCATCTCGGTACCTAATGGCAGTCAGGCTGTGCAGGGGCTGTGCAGACCCCAAAGATATGCCACCCCACACCATGACTGACCCATCGCCAAACCGGTCATGCTGGAGGATGTTGCAGGCAGCAGAACGTTCTCCACGGCGTCTCCAGACTCTGTCACGTCTGTCACATGTGCTCAGTGTGAACCTGCTTTCATCTGTGAAGAGCACAGGGCGAATTTGCCAATCTTGGTGTTCTCTGGCAAATGCCAAACGTCCTGCACAGTTTTGGGCTGTAAGCACAACCCCCACCTGTGGACGTCGGGCCCTCATACCACCCTCATGGAGTCTGTTTCTGACCGTTTGAGCAGACACATGCACATTTGTGGCCTGCTGGAGGTCATTTTGCAGGGCTCTGGCAGTGCTCCTCTTGTTCCTCCTTGCACAAAGGTGGAGGTAGCGGTTCTGCTGCTGGGTTGTTGCCCTCCTACGGCCTCCTCCACGTCTCCTGATGTACTGATCTGTCTCCTGTCTCCTGGTAGCGCCTCCATGCTCTGGACACTACGCTGACAGACACAACAAACCTTTCTTGCCACAGCTTGCATTGATGTCCCATCCTGGATGAGCTGCACTACCTGAGCCACTTGTGTGGGTTGTAGACTCCGTCTCATGCTACCACTAGAATGAAAGCACCGCCAGCATTCAAAAGTGACCAACATATCAGCCAGGAAGCATAGGAACTGAGAAGTGGTCTGTGGTCACCACCTGCAGAACCACTCCTTTATTGGGGGTGTCTTGCTAATTGCCTATAATTTCCACCTGTTGTCTATTCCATTTGCACAACGGCATGTGACATTTATTGTCAATCAGTGTTGCTTCCTAAGTGTACAGTTTGTTTTCACAGAAGTGTGATTGACTTGGAGTTACATTGTGTTGTTTAAGTGTTTCCTTTATTTTTTTGAGCCGTGTATATTGCTGAACCACAAAACTGTCTTACAGTCTAACCAAAGTCCTTGAAGAACATAGACTGAAGAACAAACAGAGATATGATTACCAGACCAGCATTAAAGGATGAGAACTGGACTACAGGAACAAGAGAGAAGAAGAGATTGTCTTTCATGTTCATACCAGTGCTAGTTACAGGTATAACAATTGGCAGAGATGGGTTTACATTCATTCCCAGCTGTAGATACAATCAGTGGCCTTCTGGTAGAGGTGGTACAGATGTAGGATCTAAATTTGATCACTCTTTTGTTGCTGAGAATTGTCTTGCAAAACGCAAACGTGTTGTTTTTTTTTGTTTTAAAAAGGCTTCTGAAAATGTGTAATTTACACTTTGAAATGTCAAACTTGATTTGTCCTAAAGAAAAATGTATCATCTCCTATAAAATGTCCATTCTTTGGAATCTAAATAATAATTCACATTTCCTTTTGCTGCAGGATTATTTTCTTGCTGTAGCAAATTGGCTCAAATTAAGATCCTACATCTGTACCACCTCTACCAGAAGGCCACTGATTGTATCTATAGCTGGGAATGAATGTAAACCCATCTCTGCCAAGGCTTTGGTTGTCTTGTTTTAATGAACAACACTTGTTTGGACAGGAAGTTTAGATGTTTTGTTCCTTTCTGTTTGGTGAGAGGCGTCGTGACCCCAGGGGTGGGGTCACAAGAGAAACAGAGAAAAGAAGAGAGAGACACATATTGAGAATAAGAGATAGAGAGAGGGTGAGAGAGAAAAGGAGAGCGAGAGAGAAAGAGCGAGAAAGAGAGAAGAGTAGAGAGAGAGGTAGAGAGATAGATGAGAGAGGGAGAGAGACAGATATATATATATATATATATATATATATATATATATATATATATATATATATATATAGAGAGAGAGAGAGAGAACACAAGAACAAAAATGAGAGAGATAGATAGATAGATAGATAGATAGATAGATAGATAGATATTTGTGTGTGCGTGTTCATGTTTACATTTGTCAGTTCCTCTTCATCTGTTACCTGCTGCCCAGTTCACCAAGGCCTCTTAGAGCGCTGTGTGTCACAATGCATCCCAAATGTCCGTCCATCCATCTATTCGTCCATATATCCGTCCACGTATCCGTTTGTGTCTGTGTGTGTGTCTGTTCCAATCGTGCTTGAGTCCATGTGTGTATTGACCTCTCCAAGCCCTCTGTCTAGCATCTGATATGATTTCCATATGAGACACACACACACACACACACACACACACACACACACACACAAACTCGTTTGAGTCTCCAACCGACCAAAACTTATTAGACAAATATTCCAGCCATGCGCAGCGAAGTAAAAACAAAAAGAGGATTTATACCAGAACGTTAGGACACACACATGCAGTACCAGTCAGAGGTTTGGACTCAAAGGTTTTTCATCTCAGGACTCAACGGTTTGGGGTTTTCCTCTTACTTTTACACATTTCTACATTGTATAATAATAGTGAAGACATCAAAACTATGAAAATTAAACATATGGAATCATGTAGTAACCAAAAAAGTGTTAATAAACAAATCAAAATATATTTTATAGTTGAGATTCTTCAAAGTAGCCACCCTTTGCCTTGATGACAGCTTTGCACACTCTTGGCATTCTCTCAACCAGCTTCACCTGGAATGCTTTTCCAACAGTCTTGAAGGAGTTCCCACATATGCTGAGCACTTGTTGTATATATATATATATATATATATATATATATATATATATATATATATATATACATATATATACATATATATATATATATATTACTATGAAGACAAATTTTCCTTGCCGGACAAGGATTGTCCTGACTTTTAAGGAGCTCTGTGCAAATTTCCTGCTATTCTACACATTTTGCCAGGCTAAGAGAAAATGTTGCAGTTTTAAGCTCATTTTCTGCCATCCATGTATATTTTCTCTGGGAGGGTTGGGGGCCACAAAGCTTTAAGTTGGTGTGTTTAGTGTCAGAAGTCCCATCTCAGGGTCTGGTTAAGGGAGACTTTTAGTTGGTGTGTTTAGTGTCAGAAGTCCCATCTCAGGGTCTGGTTAAGGGAGACTTTTAGTTGGTGTGTTTAGTGTCAGAAGTCCCATCTCAGGGTCTGGTTAAGGGAGACTTTTAGTTGGTGTGTTTAGTGTCAGAAGTCCCATCTCAGGGTCTGGTTAAGGGAGACTTTTAGTTGGTGTGTTTAGTGTCAGAAGTCCCATCTCAGGGTTAAGGGAGACTTTTAGTTGGTGTGTTTAGTGTCAGAAGTCCCATCTCAGGGTTAAGGGAGACTTTTAGTTGGTGTGTTTAGTGTCAGAAGTCCCATCTCAGGGTTAAGGGAGACTTTTAGTTGGTGTGTTTAGTGTCAGAAGTCCCATCTCAGGGTTAAGGGAGACTTTTAGTTGGTGTGTTTAGTGTCAGAAGTCCCATCTCAGGGTTAAGGGAGACTTTTAGTTGGTGTGTTTAGTGTCAGAAGTCCCATCTCAGGGTCTGGTTAAGGGAGACTTTTAGTTGGTGTGTTTAGTGTCAGAAGTCCCATCTCAGGGTCTGGTTAAGGGAGACTTTTAGTTGGTGTGTTTAGTGTCAGAAGTCCCATCTCAGAGTTAAGGGAGACTTTTAGTTGGTGTGTTTAGTGTCAGAAGTCCCATCTCAGGGTCTGGTTAAGGGAGACTTTTAGTTGGTGTGTTTAGTGTCAGAAGTCTCATCTCAGGGTCTGGTTAAGGGAGACTTTTAGTTGGTGTGTTTAGTGTCAGAAGTCTCATCTCAGGGTTAAGGGAGACTTTTAGTTGGTGTGTTTAGTGTCAGAAGTCCCATCTCAGGGTCTGGTTAAGGGAGACTTTTAGTTGGTGTGTTTAGTGTCAGAAGTCCCATCTCAGGGTTAAGGGAGACTTTTAGTTGGTGTGTTTAGTGTCAGAAGTCCCATCTCAGGGTTAAGGGAAGACGGTTATGAAACTAGAAAACACCAGAGATGTCGAACACACACACAAACACACACACACACACACACACACACACACACACACACACACACACACACACACACACACACACACACACAAACACACACACACACACACACATCAACATCACAGACGTTATGGAGAGTAAGTATTTATTACAATGTTGAAACCCGGCGGTGTGTAAATCTCACCCAAACTTGACTTGTCTTTCATTACTGATGGCAAGCTCGCAAAACAGATTTATATGTACATATTAAACAGTGTGTGTGTGTGTGTGTGTGTGTGTGTGTGTGTTTGTGTGTGTGTGTGTGTGTGTGTGTGTGTGTGTGTGTGTGTGTGTGTGTGTGTGTGTGTGTGTGTGTGTGTGTGTGTGTGTGTGTGTGTTTGTGTGTGTGTGTGTGTGTGTGTGTGTGTGTGTGTGTGTGTGTGTGTGTGTGTGTGTGTGTGTGTGTGTGTGTGTGTGTGTGTGTGTGTGTGTGTGTGTGTGTGTGTGTGTGTGTGTAATGCATATAACGCAGCCTGTTTAACAAGCCCCTGGGTGAAATGAAACAACAGGTACATGAAAAGTAATTTGCTCTGTAAAACAACAGAAGAATGTGTTACAACAGCTTTAACTGATACATTTAACCAAATACATTTATAATTGGAATGAAAACTGCTCTTCTCTCTTTCTCCTCCCTGACCACTTTTCTAATCTGTCACACACACACACACACACACGCACGCACGCACGCACGCACGCACGCACGCACACACACACACACACAGACAGACAGAGACAGAGACACAGACACAGACACAGACACAGACACACACACACACACACACACACACACACACACACACACACACACACCAAAAAGTTAACCAACATTGTGTTTCACAGCACTAATATGGAGAGATGGAGAGAGAGATGGAGAAATAGAGTGAGAGATTGAGAGAGAGATGGAGAGAGAGATGGAGAGAAAGATGGAGGGAGTGAGAGATAGAGAGAGAGATGAGGGAGTGAGAGATGGAGAGAGAGAGAGATGGAGAGAGATGGGGTGAGAGATGGAGAAATAGGGTGAGAGATGGAGAGAGAGATGGGGTGAGAGATGGAGAGAGATGGAGAGAGAGATTGAGAGAGAGATGGAGAGAGATGGGGTGAGAGATGGAGAGAGAGATTGAGAGAGAGATGGAGAGAGATGGGGTGAGATGGAGAGAGAGATTGAGAGAGAGATGGAGAGAGATGGGGTGAGAGATGGAGAGAGAGATTGAGAGAGAGATGGAGAGAGATGGGGTGAGATGGAGAGAGAGATTGAGAGAGATGGGGTGAGAGAGAGATGGGGTGAAAGAGAGATGGGGTGAGAGAGAGATGGAGGGAGAGAGAGATGGAGGGATTGGTTTAGAGATGGAGAGAGAGATGGGGTCCATCCTTTTCCACTATGAGAGAAAGAGAAGACATGTATTTTGTTGTTACTCCATTTGGTCAGTGCTCTATTTTCAGAAGTACATTGCTAAAATATGAGGACTGCACGAATACAGTTTTATAGATGGGAGTTTACAAGAAGTTGCTCAGGTTCAGTGAAATATGAAAACAAACTTAAATAACTTTATCCTTATTAAACTACATTACTGTAGTTTTACTAGATTCACATCCAAATGATTGAAACATGTTGATGTCTTTAGAAGAATTGTGGGGGCGAAAACATGCAAACAAAGTTTATTCAGAATTACAGTGAAGAAATACTTTGTTCTGGTCGATGGGACCCCCCCATTAGATAGAACCCCCACCCACCCATTATAACCCCTAAACCCAATAGGACCCCCCACCCAATAGGACCCCCCACCCAATAGAACCCCCCCACCCAATAGAACCCCTCCACCCAATAGAACCCCTCCACCCAATAGAACTCCCCCACCCAATAGAACCCCTCCACTAAATAGAACCCCTCCACCCAATAGAACCCCCCCACCCAATAGAACCCCCCCACCCACCCAATAGAACCCCCCCCCACCCAATAGGACCCCCCACCCAATAGACCCCCCCCCACCCAATAGAACCCCCCCACCCACCCAATAGGACCCCCCCACCCAATAGAACTCCCCCACCCAATAGAACCCCCCCACCCACCCAATAGAACCCCCCCCACCCAATAGGACCCCCCACCCAATAGAACCCCCCCCCCCCCACCCAATAGAACCCCCCCCACCCACCCAATGGAACCCCCCCCCACCCAATAGAACCCCTTCACCCAATGGAACCCCCCCCACCCAATAGAACACCCCCCCCCCCCCACCCCCCCACCCAATTGCAAAGATAGCCTGCAGAGTTCTGTCCTACTATCCAGGTCTGTACCCAAACAATTTGAACTTCTACTTTTAAAAATCCACCTCTCTAAAAACAAGTCTCTCACCGTTGCCGCCTGCTATAGACCACCCTCTGCCCCCAGCTGTGCTCTGGACACCATATGTGAACTGATTGCCCCCCATCTATCTTCAGAGCTCGTGCTGCTAGGCGACCTAAACTGGAACATGCTTAACACCCCAGCCATCCTACAATCTAAACTTGATGCCCTCAACCTCACACAAATTATCAATGATCCTACCAGGTACCTCCCCAAAGCCTTAAACACGGGCACCCTCATAGATATCATCCTAACCAACTTGCCCTCTAAATACACCTCTGCTGTTTTCAACCAAGATGTCAGCGATCACTGCCTCATTGCCTGCATCCGTAATGGGTCAGCGGTCAAACGACCTCCACTCATTCTCTGTAAAACGCTCCCTGAAACACTTCAGCGAGCAGGCCTTTCTAATCGACCTGGCCAGGGTATCCTGGAAGGATATTGATCTCATCCCGTCAGTAGAGGATGCCTGGTTATTTTTTTTAAATGCCTTCCTAACCCTCTTAAATAAACATGCCCCATTCAAGAAATTTAGAACCAGGAACAGATATAGCCCTTGGTTCTCCCCAGACCTGACTGCCCTTAACCAACACAAAAACATCCTATGGCGTTCTGCATTAGAATCGAACAGCCCCCGTGATATGCAGCTGTTCAAGGAAGCTAGAAACCATTATACATAGGCAGTTAGAAAAGCCAAGGCTAGCTTTTTCAAGCAGAAATGTGCTTCCTGCAACACTAACTAAAAAAAGTTCTGGGACACTGTAAAGTCCATGAAGAATAAGAACACCTCTTCCCAGCTGCCCACTGCACTGTCACCACTGATAAATCCACCATAATTGAGAATTTCAATAAGCATTTTTCTACAGCTGGCCATGCTTTCCACCTGGCTACTCCTACCCTGGTCAACAGCACTGCACCCCCCACAGCAACTCGCCCAAGCCTTCCCCATTTCTCCTTCTCCCAAATCCAGTCAGCTGATGTTCTGAAAGAGCTGCAAAATCTGGACCCCTACAAATCAGCCGGGCTAGACAATATGGACCCTTTCTTTCTCAAATTATCTGCCAAAATTGTTGCCACCCCTATTACTAGCCTGTTCAACCTCTCTTTCGTGTCATCTGAGATTCCCAAAGATTGGAAAGCAGCTGCGGACATCCCCCTCTTCAAAGGGGGGGACACTCTTGACCCAAACTGCTACAGACCTATATCTATCCTACCTTGCCTTTCTAAGGTCTTTGAAAGCCAAGTCAACAAACAGATTACCGACCATTTCGAATCTCACCATACCTTCTCTGCTATGCAATCTGGTTTCAGAGCTGGTCATGGGTGCACCTCAGCCACGCTCAAGGTCCTAAATGATATCTTAACCGCCATCGATAAGAAACATTACTGTGCAGCCGTATTCATTGATCTGGCCAAGGCTTTCGACTCTGTCAATCATCACATCCTCATCGGCAGACTCGACAGCCTTGGTTTCTCAAATGATTGCCTCGCCTGGTTCACCAACTACTTCTCTGATAGAGTTCAGTGTGTCAAATCGGAGGGCCTGTTGTCCGGACCTCTGACAGTCTCTATGGGTGTGCCACAGGGTTCAGTTCTTGGACCGACTCTCTTCTCTGTATACATCAATGAGGTCGCTCTTGCTGCTGGTGAGTCTCTGATCTACCTCTACGCAGACGACACCATTCTGTATACTTCCGGCCCTTCTTTGGACACTGTGTTAACAACCCTCCAGGCAAGCTTCAATGCCATACAACTCTCCTTCCGTGGCCTCCAATTGCTCTTAAAAACAAGTAAAACTAAATGCATGCTCTTCAACCGATCGCTGCCTGCACCTGCCCGCCTGTCCAACATCACTACTCTGGACGGCTCTGACAACGTGGACAACTACAAATACCTAGGAGTCTGGTTAGACTGTAAACTCTCCTTCCAGACCCACATCAAACATCTCCAATCCAAAGTTAAATCTAGAATTGGCTTCCTATTTCGCAACAAAGTATCCTTCACTCATGCTGCCAAACATACCCTCGTAAAACTGACCATCCTACCAATCCTCGACTTCGGCGATGTCATTTACAAAATAGCCTCCAATACCCTACTCAACGAATTGGATGTAGTCTATCACAGTGCAATCCGTTTTGTCACCTAAGCCCCATATGCTATTCACCATTGCGACCTGTACGCTCTCGTTGGCTGGCCCTCGCTTCATACTCGTCGCCAAACCCACTGGCTCCATGTCATCTACAAGACCCTGCTAGGTAAAGCCCCCCCTTATCTCAGCTCGCTGGTCACCATAGCATCTCCCACCTGTAGCACACGCTCCAGCAGGTATATCTCTCTGGTCACCCCCAAAACCAATTATTTCTTTGGCCACCTCTCTTTCCAGTTCTCTGCTGCCAATGACTGGAACGAACTACAAAATTCTCTGAAACTGGAAACACTTATCTCCCTCACTAGCTTTAAGCACCAACTGTCAGAGCAGCTCACATATTACTGCACCTGTACATAGCCCACCTATAACTTAGCCCAAACAACTACCTCTTTCCCTACTGTATTTATTTTATTTATTTATTTATTTTGCTCCTTTGCACCCCCATTATTTTTATTTCTACTTTGCACATTCTTCCACTGCAAATCTACCATTCCAGTGTTTTACTTGCTATATTGTATTTACTTTGCCACCATGGCCTTTTTTGCCTTTACCTCCCTTATCTCACCTCATTTGCTCACATCGTATATAAACTTGTATACTGTATTATTGACTGTATGTTTGTTTTACTCCATGTGTAACTCTGTGTCGTTGTATGTGTCGAACTGCTTTGCTTTATCTTGGCCAGGTCACAGTTGTAAATGAGAACTTGTTCTCAACTAGCCTACCTGGTTAAATAAAGGTGTTCTCAACTAGCCTACCTGGTTAAATAAAGGTGTTCTCAACTAGCCTACCTGGTTAAATAAAGGTGAAATAAAAAAAATACAAATAAATACATTTGTAGTTTATACATAGGTCACATGTAGGCCATATGTAGGTCATATATAGGTCATATGTAGTTCATATGTAGTTCATATGTAGTTTATATGTAGGTGCTATGTAGTTTATACATAGGTCACATGTAGGCCATATGTAGGTCATATATAGGTCATATGTAGTTCATATGTAGTTTATATGTAGGTGCTATGTAGTTTATACATAGGTCATATGTAGGCCATATGTAGTTCATATGTAGTTCAAATGTAGTTCACATGTAGTTCACATGAAGTTCACATGTAGTTCACATGTAGTTTACATGTAGTTTTCATGTAGTTTACATGTAGTTCACATGTAGTTTACATGTAGTTCACATGTAGTTCACATGTGGTTCATATTTGGTCATATGTAGGTTACATGTAGTTCATATGTAGTTCACATATTGTTTACATGTAGTTCATATGTAGTTTACATGTAGTTTACATGTAGTTTACATGTAGTTTACTTGTAGTTCACATGTAGTTTACATGTAGTTCACATGTAGTTCAAATGTTGTTCATATTTGGTCATATGTAGTTAATATGTAGTTCACATGTAGTTTACATGTAGTTCACATGTAGTTTACATGTAGTTTACATGTAGTTCACATGTAGTTCACATGTAGTTTACATGTAGTTGTCATGTAGTTTACATGTAGTTCACATGTAGTTTACATGTAGTTCACATGTAGTTCACATGTGGTTCATATTTGGTCATATGTAGGTTACATGTAGTTCATATGTAGTTCACATGTTGTTTACATGTAGTTCATATGTAGTTTACATGTAGTTTACATGTAGTTTACATGTAGTTTACTTGTAGTTTACTTGTAGTTCACATGTAGTTTACATGTAGTTCACATGTAGTTCAAATGTTGTTCATATTTGGTCATATGTAGTTCATATGTAGTTCACATGTAGTTTACATGTAGTTCACATGTAGTTTACATGTAGTTCACATGTAGTTCATATGTTGTTCATATTTGGTCATATGTAGTTCATATGTAGTTTACATGTAGTTCACATGTAGTTCACATGTAGTTCACATGTAGTTCACATGTAGTTCATATGTTGTTCATATTTGGTCATATGTATTTCATATGTAGTTTACATGTAGTTCACATGTAGTTCACATGTAGTTCACATGTAGGTTACATGTAGTTCACATGTAGGTTACATGTAGTTTACTTGCAGTTCATATGTAGTTTACATGTAGTTCATATGTTGTTCATATTTGGTCATATGTAGTTCAAATTTTGCAAATATGTAGTTCATATGTTGGCCATATTACGTAGGTCATATGTAGTCCATATGTAGCAAAGATGTAGTTCATATTTTTCTAAAAAAAAAACTATAACGACAAGGCCAAAAGACAGGAATTTTCATCCAATTCAATAGTTTTTTGAATCAGCAATTGAATCAGCAATACAAAATTGGGTTAAATTATTTATTTACTAAATACCTAACTAAACACACAGAATTACACATACACACAATTAATCATAACTTGATTACAAATTATGTCATAAGCTGTGAGAGAAGCTGTGCTATCGTAAATACAGTATCTTATGCATTCTAAATTACTGCCCATTTGGAAAAGGAAAATGCAATAAATATTTACTCTGAGCTGCGCTTCGGTAGGTTGGTGGTAGATGGAAGGCCGTGTTTCCCAACCGAGTCCTTTGAAGAATGTCTCTGGTTGTCAATTGGATACGTTGTAGTAACATCGTTGTGTGGTAGACAGGATACTCTGTCTGTTCCTTCCTAACCCTCGTTTGCATCTGCTGTTGCTAACTCAACGGCTAGGAGGTATCACTTCTGTA
The DNA here is from genome assembly GCF_013265735.2 of Oncorhynchus mykiss. Lineage (NCBI taxonomy): Eukaryota > Metazoa > Chordata > Actinopteri > Salmoniformes > Salmonidae > Oncorhynchus > Oncorhynchus mykiss. The sequence continues at coordinate 61,279,862 of NC_048585.1, read as the reverse complement.
GTGAATAAGAGTTCAAAGTTCATACCATTCGCAACCAAAGCTCACGCTGATGTTGGCTTCGTTCTGTAGTTATTATCTGAACCATTCTGACATCGGACCGTCGTCCTCACGTCCTCGGAACAGGAGGTTACATTGTCATCAAGGCCTTTTTAGGAAGGGAGAAAGGGGGTGTGTTTCATAGTTTACAACCCCTGTCTCTTCACGTGGGCGGGCCACTGAGTGAGCAGCCCTAACTTATGAAAACCCACATCTCACATTTTAGAAGCTATAATCACATTTCATCCCATCACAAATAATTTCATATTCAAACATTTCAATTGAACAACAATTTCATGTGAATCCGATAACTCTCATGTGTAGACTTTCCACTGTAGAGTTTATGTCATCTTATCATTGATGAGAATGTCTCAGATGACAACCGAACTGACATCATATTCATTAAGTACCACCGCATATGTTCAGTTGGTCAGATTACCAGAATATAGTTAATTTCCCCCCACCTTCTGATGTTCCCAGAATCTCTTTTTGTTAACCAAGGGGTTTTCAAATGTCACATCAGTAGGGTAGAGAGAGGAAAAAGGGGGGAAGAGGTATTTATGACTGTCATAAACCAACTCCCCAGGCCAACGTCATGACAACAGGGTGTTGTCCAGGGTCACGCCAAGGTTCTTTCATGACACACTATTACATGTATGTGTGTGTTCTCCCATTCCAACCCTCAGCTTCCCTCAGCCCATCCCAACCCTCAGCTTCCCTCAGCCCATCCCATCTATCTCTGCTGGCCAACCACTTCGTGTTTCTACGCAACACATATCTTTCAACTATGCTGTGATGTTTAACGTACAATTTCAATCTATCTAATCGAATATAATCTACAGATTGCGTGTTGAAGATAAATACTTTTACTAAGAGTATTAGAATGTTAGTAATTGACTGACCTGGTCTCTCCAGATCTCCTAACAATACTATTTCTAGGGTCAATTTTAGATCAATGCTATGCATTTTCATCCACTCCTGAACCTGAGACCAGAAACAGGCTACCTGAGGGCAATACCAAAATAAATGGTCTATTGATTCTGTATCCTCACAACAAAATCTGCAGAGCTTCGATGATTTTATGCCCCAAATGTTCAACATTTTGTTGGTGGCAAGAATTCTATATAATAATTTTAGCTGAAAAGCACAAAGTCTTGAATCTTGCGTTGTTTTAAATACAGTGTCAACTCATAGAACCTGTACCATGGATTCGGTACATCAAAAACCTCTTCCAGACTATTTTGCAATCTGTATGGCTCAGCTGTCAACATCCTGGTCCTCATATGAAACTGGTATACTTTCCTATTTATGATATTTTTATTCCTCCGCCAGTTTTGATCCTGCATTGGCTTTGACAAACCAATCAGTCAACACTAGCTCTCGACAGACCAATCAAAGTCAACACTAGCTCTCGACAGACCAATCACAGTCAACACGAGCTCTCGACAGACCAATCAAAGTCAACACTAGCTCTCGACAGACCAATCAAAGTCAACACTAGCTCTCGACAGACCAATCACAATCAACACTAGCTCTCGACAGACCAATCAAAGTCAACACTAGCTCTCGACAGACCAATCAAAGTCAACACTAGCTCTCGACAGACCAATCACAGTCAACACTAGCTCTCGACAGACCAATCAAAGTCAACACTAGCTCTCGACAAACCAATCAGTCAACACTAGCTCTCGACAGACCAATCACAATCAACACTAGCTCTCGACAGACCAATCAAAGTCAACACTAGCTCTCGACAGACCAATCAAAGTCAACACTAGCTCTCGACAGACCAATCAAAGTCAACACTAGCTCTCGACAGACCAATCAAAGTCAACACCAGCTCTCGACAGACCAATCACATTCAACACTAGCTCTCGACAGACCAATCACAGTCCACACTGGCCCTTTAGAAGTGATGGTCTCCTGTATATCAGGCTACTAAAGATATTATTTCCCTTTTTTCTCCTCATCCATCAATTCATATTATTTTTTCTGTTTAAAACCACATCCCTTGTTCCAGGGTTAAGTAGACTGCTGACATTTTTGTGGCATCCATCTTGTTATTATAATCTGTGTGTGTGTGTGTGTGTGTGCATGCGTGCGTGTGTGCGTGCGTGTGTTTGCGTGTGTGCGTGCGTGCGTGTGTGTCGAGGGTCCAAGTTTCTCTCTACAGACTAAACTGGCCTCCAATCTTCCGAAGTTCGGTTGTCGGAACAATCAAATGTGGAATTCTGGAATTTCCTCCGGCTTCTTCTGAACGTTAAACTGGTCTTATCATTCTACTGATGGTTAATGATCAGAGCACTCACATTACCTCTGAATGGTTAGGCATTACCTCTGAATGGTTAGGCATTACCTCTGAATGGTTAGGCATTACCTCTGAATGATTAGGCATTAACTCTGAATGGTTAAGGTTAGCCATTAACTCTGAATGGTTAAGGTTAGCCATTAACTCTGAATGGTTAAGGTTAGCCATTAACTCTGAATGGTTAAGGTTAGCCATTAACTCTGAATGGTTAAGGTTAGCCATTAACTCTGAATGGTTAAGATTAGCCATTAACTCTGAATGGTTAAGATTAGTCATTAACTCTGAACGGTTAAGGTTAGTCATTAACTCTGAACGGTTAAGGTTAGCCATTAACTCTGAATGGTTAAGGTGAGTCAGTAACTCTGAACGGTTAAGGTTAGTCATTAACTCTGAATGAAAATGTTTCAGCCTGATCAAGGGTAGGCTACACAATTACACAATAGCTGATATAGACTGTGAGTTCATTATTAATTGGTTAATAATTAACAATTGAATAGGGCAGGAATACACGATGCAAACTATTTAAAAAGCTGAGTCCTGAGAGTTTTATTGTCCAATCATGTTGCTGTCTGTCAGTGGAGGTTCCTCTTCTGTGAATTTTAATCAAAATGTAAAATTTAAATTGTAAAAAAAAAGTTATCCTATTTAGATAACTATACTAAATATATTCAAATGCCACCAAGTAATTTATTAAAACACATTTTGCAGTGAAGGTTTACAGCACTCTTTAAGGGAGCACCGTGGCCGAACACGACAACAACATCATTCAGTTTGCCGACGACACAACAGAGCCTGATTACCGAGGAGGTCAGAGACCTGGCAGTGTGGTGCCAGGACAACAACCTCTCCCTCAACGTAACCAAGGCTAAGGAGGTGATGGTGGACCACAGGAAAAGGAAGGCCGAGCCACGCCCCATTCTCATTGACAGGGCTGTAGTGGAGCAGGTTGAGAGCTTCAAATTCCTTGGTGTCCACATCAACATCAAACTAGAATGGTCCAAACACAGTCGTGAAGAGGGCACAACAAAACCTATTCCCCCTCAGGAGACTCAAAAGATTTGGCATGGGTCCTGAGACACCTCAACATTTCTATAGCTGCACCATTGAGAGCACCACCCGGCCAGGTCTCTGACCTCCTCGGTAATCAGGCCTACTCACTGGTTGCATCACTGCCTGGTACGGCAACTGTTCCAACCTCTAGGCATTACAGAGGGTAGTGTGTACGGCCCAGCACATCACTGGGACAAAGCTTCCTGCCATCCAGGACCTCTACACCAGGCGGTGTCAGAGGAAGTCCCTAAAAATTGCCAAAAGATTCCAGCCACACTAGTTATAGACTGTTTTCTCTGCTACCGCACGGCAAGCGGTACCGCAGCACCAAGTCTAGGTCCAAAAGGCTTCTAAACAGCTTCTACCGCCACAAGCCATAAGACTCCTGAACATTTAATCAAATGCCTACCCAGACTATTTGCATTGACCCTAAACACTGAAACTCTTCCAAGTTAAAGTAAGCTTTTGGTTTTACTCATTTGTTGCCACCGAGGACTGCTGGTGTAATTGCTAAACTGCTTACTGACTGTACTCTGTAATGTTACTGCGTGATTGTAGCGGGTTTACTAACGTGTTAGTTCTATTAGCTATGTTGACTATGACGTTTACTTTAGCTAATATGGAGACAACGATGTAGGCTGTGTGTAGCGGTTATGATGTGATTTGGCTTGGAGATATTTTCTCCCTACCTGGTCACATCCAGCTGATGGTGTTGAAGTCCGGAAAAAGGAAAGGGTGAGAAAAGGAATACAACGTGGCTGCTCTGAAAGTGAAATGTGTCTCTTAAACGGAAGCAAACGGATCAAAACGGATCAAAACGGGGTAAACGGAATTTGTCTAATAGAATCTTTTTGCAACTGTTGGACTAATGAACAACACCCAGCTGATTGTTCATTGAAATCCACAAGTGAAGGGCAGAAGGTGAGAGGAGGAGGGATACAACATTGCTACATGTTATTAAACGAAAGCAAACAGAACGAAAAGTGCATAAACATACCTGAATTTGTTCAAAAGAAAACATTTGCAACTGTTGGACTAATGACTAGATCTGCTGGATGCAGGGAAGAGTGTAGAAGGTGGTATTGAATTTTGTCACTCTCTATCCAACTCAAGTTTTTCTCTCGACACGTGTTTTACAACATTGCAAACAATCGTGTAGTAGCCTACAATGTTACAATGAACTGTGCGGATTCATGAATGACAGTCATCCAGTGTGCTTTAATAGAAACAAGGCTCAGGAAAAAAATGACCATCATAAATGTCAACGTCAGCCACTGGTGTCTGTAAATAGGAAACAATCTTTCTTAAAAAAAATATATTGAAAAAAATAAAACATAAAAGCTTGCTGCAGGTTTTCATTCTCCCAGGCCAGGAGATTTTACAGGATTTTTTGTATTTAAAAAAAACATGTGACTTGATAGGGAAAAACTCTGGTCCCCATCCAAATAGTAATAGTAGTAATAATTATAACGTTTTATAACGTTTTAAACACACAGAATAATCACATTATATATTATATATATATATAGTATAAGGACCACAGCCCCAGAATATTTGTTTTTCACCACACGACTCTGGGACCTGTGGTGCATTCTGGTCAAAATAACAATGATGTTTTCATTGGAGGTTCTCCTTTTTGTGCTCCATTAGTTAACAATGACCCTAACGGTATTGGCTGAGAGGAAGTTATAGATACACACACAGTTGAAGTTGGCACACACACACACTAACACACGAACACTTGTGCATGAGCGGGAAGTGTTTCATTAAATCTTGTATTTTCAGCCAGCAGACTAAACACACTGACCTGACAGTCTGTACTGAGAGAGAGAGAGAGAGAATTTCAGTAATGGTAGTGGTATTTTTTATTTTACCTTTATTTAACTAGGCAAGTCAGTTAAGAACAAATTCTTATTTTTAATGACGGCCTAGGAACAGTGTTCAGGGGCAGAACGACAAATTTGTACCTTGTCAGCTCGGGGGTTTGACCTTGCAACCTTCCGGATCCTAGTCCAACGCTCTAACCACTAGGCTACCCTGCCTCCCCAGTAGTAGTATCAGTAGAATTAGTAGTAGTATCAGCAGTATTAGTAGTAGTATCAGTAGTTGTAGTACTAGTAGTAGTAGTAGCAGTAGTAGTAGTGTAGTAGTACTAGTAGTAGTAGTAGTAGTAGTAGTAGTAGCTGGGTCCAGGGCAGGTAGCTGGGTCCAGGGGCAGGTAGCTGGGTCCAGGGGCAGGTAGCTGGGTCCAGGGGCAAGTAGCTGGGTCCAGGGGCAGGTAGCTGGGTCCAGGGGCAGGTAGCTGGGTCCAGGGGCAGGTCGCTGGGTCCAGGGGTAGGTAGCTGGGTCCAGGGGCAGGTCGCTGGGTCCAGGGGCAGGTCGCTGGGTCCAGGGGCAGGTAGCTGGGTCCAGGGGCAGGTCGCTGGGTCCAGGGGCAGGTAGCTGGGTCCAGGGGCAGGTAGCTGCGTCCAGGGGCAGGTAGCTGTGTCCAGGGGCAGGTAGCTGGGTCCAGGGGCAGGTAGCTGGGTCCAGGGGCAGGTCGCTGGGTCCAGGGGCAGGTAGCTGGGTCCAGGGGCAGGTAGAAGGTCCAAAAATGGCGACAGTAGAAGTCCGGGAAAAGGCAAAATACATTGTGAGTGAGGCAAAAACTATCAAACACGGGAGGCGAGAAAGACAGGGGAAAAACCCCCCAGAAAAAGTGTGCCTCAAAAACAAACCATACCTCACAGTGGGGTGCAAGGAACTGAACTGAATAGTGTGGGAGGATGACATGCAGGTGTGTGAACAGGTGATTAGAAATCAGGTGATTGGGATGTGGAGCGAGAGCTGGAAAGTGGGATGTTTCCAGGGGATCTAAATGTTTCGGAGTGTGAGTTGAACGCAGATGTTACACATGGTGAAGCCACAACATTGGAAGACAAAAGGAAGTGGACAAAAGGAAGTGGCGGAATAAAACTTTTAAACTCTGACTAAACAGAGATGCTTGTTCTAGGTCCCAAGAAACAAAGAGATCTTCTGTTGAATCTGACGATAAATCTTAATGGTTGTACAGTCGTCTCAAATAAAACTGTGAAGGACCTCGGCGTTACTCTGGACCCTGATCTCTCTTTTGAAGAACATATCAAGACTGTTTCAAGGACAGCTTTTTTCCATCTACGTAACATTGCAAAAATCTGAAACTTTCTGTCCAAAAATGATGCAGAAAAATTACTCCATGCTTTTGTCACTTCTAGGTTAGACTACTGCAATGCTCTACTTTCCGGCTACCCGGATAAAGCACTAAATAAACTTCAGTTAGTGCTAAACACGGCTGCTAGAATCCTGAATAGAACCAAAAAATTTGATCATATTACTCCAGTGCTAGCCTCCCTACACTGGCTTCCTGTCAAGGCAAGGGCTGATTTCAAGGGTTTACTGCTAACCTACAAAGCATTACATGGGCTTGCTCCCACCTATCTCTCTGATTTGGTCCTGCCGTACATACCTACACGTACGCTACGGTCACAAGACGCAGGCCTCCTAATTGTCCCTAGAATTTCTAAGCAAACAGCTGGAGGCAGGGCTTTCTCCTATAGAGCTCCATTTTTATGGAATGGTCTGCCTACCCATGTGAGAGACGCAGACTCGGTCTCAACCTTTAAGTCTTTATTGAAGACTCATCTCTTCGGCTGGTCCTATGATTGAGTGTAGTCTAGCCAGGAGTGGGAAGGTGAACGGAAAGGCTCTGAAGCAACGAACCGCCCTTGCTGTCTCTGCATAGCCGGTTCCCCTCTCTCCACTGGGACTCTCTGCCTCAAACCAATCTGCCTACCTCATTCCCATATTGTTTTATTTACTTTGCTGCTCTTTTGCATACCAGTAACACTACTTACACATCATCATCATCTGCTCATCATCATCTGCTCATCAATCACCCCAGTTTTAATCTGATAAATTGTAATTACTTTGCAACTATTGGCCTATTTATTGCCTTACCTCCTCACGCCATTTGCACACTATATAGACTTTCTTATATTGTTCTATTGTGTTATTGACTGTAGGTTTGTTTATTCCATGTTTAACTCTGTGTTGTTTTTTGTGTCGCACTGCTTTGCTTTATCTTGACCAGGTCGCAGTTGTAAATAAGAACTTGTTCTCAACTGGCCTACCTGGTTAAATAAAGGGTTAGGGTTATATATATACAGTGCCTTGCGAAAGTATTCGGCCCCCTTGAACTTTGCGACCTTTTGCCACATTTCAGGCTTCAAACATAAAGATATAAAACTGTATTTTTTTGTGAAGAATCAACAACAAGTGGGACACAATCATGAAGTGGAACGACATTTATTGGAGATATCAAACTTTTTTAACAAATCAAAAACTGAAAAATTGGGCGTGCAAAATTATTCAGCCCCTTTACTTTCAGTGCAGCAAACTCTCTCCAGAAGTTCAGTGAGGATCTCTGAATGATCCAATGTTTACCTAAATGACTAATGATGATAAATACAATCCACCTGTGTGTAATCAAGTCTCCGTATAAATGCACCTGCACTGTGATAGTCTCAGAGGTCCGTTAAAAGCGCAGAGAGCATCATGAAGAACAAGGAACACACCAGGCAGGTCCGAGATACTGTTGTGAAGAAGTTTAAAGCTGGATTTGGATACAAAAAGATTTCCCAAGCTTTAAACATCCCAAGGAGCACTGTGCAAGCGATAATATTGAAATGGAAGGAGTATCAGACCACTGCAAATCTACCAAGACCTGGCCGTCCCTCTAAACTTTCAGCTCATACAAGGAGAAGACTGATCAGAGATGCAGCCAAGAGGCCCATGATCACTCTGGATGAACTGCAGAGATCTACAGCTGAGGTGGGAGACTCTGTTCACAGGACAACAATCAGTCGTATATTGCACAAATCTGGCCTTTATGGAAGAGTGGCAAGAAGAAAGCCATTTCTTAAAGATATCCATAAAAAGTGTCGTTTAAAGTTTGCCACAAGCCACCTGGGAGACACACCAAACATGTGGAAGAAGGTGCTCTGGTCAGATGAAACCAAAATTGAACTTTTTGGCAACAATGCAAAACGTTATGTTTGGTGTAAAAGCAACACAGCTCATCACAATGAACACACCATCCCCACTGTCAAACATGGTGGTGGCAGCATCATGGTTTGGGCCTGCTTTTCTTCCGCAGGGACAGGGAAGATGGTTAAAATTGATGGGAAGATGGATGGAGCCAAATACAGGACCATTCTGGAAGAAAACCATGATGGAGTCTGCAAAAGACCTGAGACTGGGACGGAGATTTGTCTTCCAACAAGACAATGATCCAAAACATAAAGCAAAATCTACAATGGAATGGTTCAAAAATAAACATATCCAGGTGTTAGAATGGCCAAGTCAAAGTCCAGACCTGAATCCAATCGAGAATCTGTGGAAAGAACTGAAAACTGCTGTTCACAAATGCTCTCCATCCAACCTCACTGAGCTCGAGCTGTTTTGCAAGGAGGAATGGCAAAAAATGTCAGTCTCTCGATGTGCAAAACTGATAGAGACATACCCCAAGCGACTTACAGCTGTAATCGCAGCAAAAGGTGGCGCTACAAAGTATTAACTTAAGGGGGCTGAATAATTTTGCACGCCCAATTTTTCAGTTTTTGATTTGTTAAAAAAGTTTTAAATATCCAATAAATGTTGTTCCACTTCATGATTGTGTCCCACTTGTTGTTGATTCTTCACAAAAAAATACAGTTTTATATCTTTATGTTTGAAGCCTGAAATGTGGCAAAAGGTCGCAGAGTTCAAGGGGGCCGAATACTTTCGCAAGGCACTGTAAATACCTGGTTAAATAAAGGGTTAGGGTTATATATATAAATACCTGGTTAAATAAAGGGTTATATATATATATACCTGGTTAAATAAAGGGTTATATATATAAATACCTGGTTAAATAAAGGGTTATATATATAAATACCTGTTTAAATAAAGGGTTATAGATATATATACCTGGTTAAATAAAGGGTTAGAGTTATATATATAAATACCTGGTTAAATAAAGGGTTATATATATAAATACCTGGTTAAATAAAGGGTTATATATATAAATACCTGGTTAAAAAAAGGGTTATATATATAAATACCTGGTTAAATAAAGGGTTATATATATAAATACCTGGTTAAATAAAGGGATAGGGTTATATATATAAATACCTGGTTAAATAAAGGGTTAGGGTTATATATATAAATACCTGGTTAAATAAAGGGTTATATATATAAATACCTGGTTAAATAAAGGGTTATATATATAAATACCTGGTTAAATAAAGGGTTATATATATATAAATACCTGGTTAAATAAAGGGTTATATATATAAATACCTGGTTAAATAAAGGGTTAGGGTTATATATATAAATACCTGGTTAAATAAAGGGTTAGAGTTATATATATAAATACCTGGTTAAACAAAGGGTTATATATATAAATACCTGGTTAAATAAAGGGTTATATATATAAATACCTGGTTAAATAAAGGGTTATATATATATATACCTGGTTAAATAAAGGGTTATATATATAAATACCTGGTTAAATAAAGGGTTATATATATAAATACCTGTTTAAATAAAGGGTTATATATATATATACCTGGTTAAATAAAGGGTTAGAGTTATATTTATAAATACCTGGTTAAATAAAGGGTTATATATATAAATACCTGGTTAAATAAAGGGTTATATATATAAATACCTGGTTAAATAAAGGGTTATATATATAAATACCTGGTTAAATAAAGGGTTATATATATAAATACCTGGTTAAATAAAGGGATAGGGTTATATATATAAATACCTGGTTAAATAAAGGGTTAGGGTTATATATATAAATACCTGGTTAAATAAAGGGTTAGAGTTATATATATAAATACCTGGTTAAATAAAGGGTTATATATATAAATACCTGGTTAAATAAAGGGTTATATATATAAATACCTGGTTAAATAAAGGGTTATATATATAAATACCTGGTTAAATAAAGCGTTAGAGTTATATATATATAAATACCTGGTTAAATAAAGGTGAAATAAAAATGAATAAAAGTAAACTATTATGGAGTCAATGGCGTGATCTTCCTGTCCGGATTGGTGCCGTGTCGTGCGGAAGATATTCGTGGGCTATACTCGGCCTTGTCTCAGGATGGTAAGTTGGTGGTTGAAGATATCCTTCTAGTGGTGTGGGGCTGTGCTTTGGCAAAGTGGGTGGGGTTATATCCTTCCTGTTTGGCCCAGTCCGGGGGTGTCCTCGGATGGGGTCACAGTGTCTCCTGACCCCTCCTGTCTCAGCCTCCAGTATTTATGCTGCAGTAGTTTATGTGTCGGGGGGCTAGGGTCAGTCTGTTATATCTGGAGTATTTCTACTGTCTTATTCGGTGTCCTGTGTGAATTTAAGTATGTTCTCTCTAATTCTCTCTTTCTTTCTCTCTCTCGGAGGACCTGAGCCCTAGGACCATGCCTCAGGACTACCTGACATGATGACTCCTTGCTGTCCCCAGTCCACCTGGCCGTGCTGCTGCTCCAGTTTCAACTGACCTGAGCCCTAGGACCATGCCTCAGGACTACCTGGCATGATGACTCCTTGCTGTCCCCAGTCCACCTGGCCGTGCTGCTGCTCCAGTTTCAACTGTTCTGCCTGTGCCATTGGAACCCTGACCTGTTCACCGGACGTGCTACCTGTCCAAGACCTGCTGTTTTCAACTCTCTAGAGACAGCAGGAGAGGTAGAGATACTCTGGATGATCGGTTATGAAAAGCCAACTGACATTTACTCCTGAGGTGCACCCTCTACCTCCCCTGAGGTGCACCCTCTACAACCACTGTGATTATTATTATTTGACCATGCTGACATCTATGAACATTTCAACATCTTGGCCATGTTCTGTTATAATCTCCACCCGGCACAGCCAGAACAGCAGAGGGTATAACTCATTGTAGGAACAGCAGAGGGGATAACTCATTGTAGGAACAGCAGAGGGGATAACTCATTGTAGGAACAGCAGAGGGGATAACTCCTTGTAGGAACAGCAGAGGGGATAACTCCTTGTAGGAACAGCAGAGGGTATAACTCCTTGTAGGAACAGCAGAGGGGTTAACTCCTTGTGGGAACAGCAGAGGGGATAACTCCTTGTAGGAACAGCAGAGGGGATAACTCCTTGTAGGAACAGCAGAGGGGATAACTCCTTGTAGGAACAGCAGAGGGGATAACTCCTTGTAGGAACAGCAGAGGGGATAACTCCTTGTAGGAACAGCAGAGGGGTTAACTCCTTGTCTACTGGTGTCCCTCTCTCCGTGTGACCACTCTGCCCTAATTTCCTCTCATTTGGGTTTGACAATTACATTAATGACTTGAATCACCTCCCCAACCCTCTACAACTACCAG
>NC_048585.1:61238057-61263057 GCF_013265735.2 Oncorhynchus mykiss | reverse complement strand
CTAGTACAGAGACAACACCTCCCCTAGTACCAACCACTAACTAGTACAGAGACAACACCTCCCCTAGTACCAACCACTAACTAGTACAGAGACAACACCTCCCCTAGTACCAACCACTAACTAGTACAGAGACAACACCTCCCTTAGTACCAACCACTAACTAGTACAGAGACAACACCTCCCCTAGTACCAACCACTAACCAGTAGAGAGACAACACCTCCCTTAGTACCAACCACTAACTAGTACAGAGACAACACCTCCCTTAGTACCAACCACTAACTAGTAGAGAGACAACACCTCCCCTAGTACCAACCACTAACCAGTAGAGAGACAACACCTCCCCTAGTACCAACCACTAACTAGTACAGAGACAACACCTCCCCTAGTACCAACCACTAACTAGTACAGAGACAACACCTCCCCTAGTACCAACCACTAACTAGTACAGAGACAACACCTCCCCTAGTACCAACCACTAACTAGTACAGAGACAACACCTCCCCTAGTACCAACCACTAACTAGTACAGAGACAACACCTCCCCTAGTACCAACCACTAACTAGTACAGAGACAGCACCTCCCCTAGTACCAACCACTAACCAGTAGAGAGACAACACCTCCCCTAGTACCAACCACTAACTAGTACAGAGACACCTCCCCTAGTACCAACCGCTAACAAGACAAATCATCTCCTCTCCTCTCCTCTCCTCTCCTCTCCTCTCCTCTCCTCTCCTCTCCTCTCCTCTTCTCTCCCACCTCTCCTCTCCTCTCCTCTCCTCTCCTCTCCTCTCCCTCTTCTCCTCTCCTCTCCTCTCCTCTCCTCTCCTCTCCTCTCCTCTCTCTCCTCTCCTCTCCTCTCCTCTCCTCTCCTCTCCTCTCCTCTCCTCTCCTCTCCTCTCCTCTCCCCTCCCTCCCTCCTCTCCTCTCCTCTCCTCTCCTCTCCTCTCCTCTCCTCTCCCTCCTTGCCTCCCTCCCTCCTCTCTTCTTTACCTACTCCATGTCTTACCTCTTTCCAACAACTAAACAATAAAGACATACATTCATGACCCAAGGATGACTGCAATCAAGCTAGATATATTAAAAACGATTTTGAACAACTAGTGCTTCTTAGTTGTTTTCCCCATATCTGTACTTGTTGTTCATCATGTGGTCAACGGGGCACTAAATTATATCCTAAATATAAACAGCTAAATAACAAAAACAATCTGTTGTGATGAAACAATACACTGCCCTCCATCCAACCCCCTGCATGGGCGTGTGTCCATGTCGATTTCTCAATCAACTACAGAATGAGCATTGATTGATTGATTGATTGATTGATTGATTGATTGATTGATTGATTGATTGATTGTTAAGGAAATAAGGTAGAGAGAGACAAAAACAGAGAGAGAGAGAAAGAGAGAGAGAGAAAAACAGAAAGAGAGAGTCAAAAACAGAGAGAGAGAGAGAAAGAGAAAGAGAGAGAGAAAAACAGAAAGAGAGAGAGAGAGTCAAAAACAGAGAGAGAGAGAAAGAGAGAGAGAAAAACAGAAAGAGAGAGAGAGAGTCAAAAACAGAGACAGAAAGAAAGAGAGAGAGAGAGAGAGAGAGAGAGAGACAGATAGAGAGACAGAGACAGAGAGACAGAGAGACAGAGAGAGAGAGACAGAGAGAGAGAGACAGAGAGACAGAGAGAGAGAGAGAGAGAGACAGACAGAGAGAGAGAGACATAGAGAAAGAGAGAGAGACAGAGAGACAGAGAGAGAGAAGTTAATCAAACATCCCCAAAACAAAACCATGTCCTTCAACTCCAACTGTTTATTATATAATTCCACTATATTCAATTTGAGATGTAATTTTAACCATCTCTACAGTGTCTCCAAGCCCTATTGGAAAGACATTGTTAAACATCGGCAAAACTAAAATAGCCACTGTGAAGTCACTGAGACGATTCAGACGTTGTTGTTCAAAAAATATTTCCATCTCTTTAGTGTCTAAAAGAAGAGCACGGAAACAAAAAAGATTTCCATCTCTTTAGTGTCTAAAAGAAGAGCACGGAAACAAAAAAGATTTCCATCTCTTTAGTGTCTAAAAGAAGAGGACGGAAACAAAAAAGATTTCCATCTCTTTAGTGTCTAAAAGAAGAGGACGGAAACAAAAAAGATTTCCATCTCTTTAGTGTCTAAAAGAAGAGGACGGAAACAAAAAAGATTTCCATCTCTTTAGTGTCTAAAAGAAGAGGACGGAAACAAAAAAGATTTCCATCTCTTTAGTGTCTAAAAGAAGAGGACGGAAACAAAAAAGATTTCCATCTCTTTAGTGTCTAAAAGAAGAGGACGGAAACAAAAAAGATTTCCATCTCTTTAGTGTCTAAAAGAAGAGGACGGAAACAAAAAAGATTTCCATCTCTTTAGTGTCTAAAAGAAGAGCACGGAAACAAAAAAGATTTCCATCTCTTTAGTGTCTAAAAGAAGAGGACGGAAACAAAAAAGATTTCCATCTCTTTAGTGTCTAAAAGAAGAGCACGGAAACAAAAAAGATTTCCATCTCTTTAGTGTCTAAAAGAAGAGGACGGAAACAAAAAAGATTTCCATCTCTTTAGTGTCTAAAAGAAGAGGACGGAAACAAAAAAGATTTCCATCTCTTTAGTGTCTAAAAGAAGAGCACGGAAACAAAAAAGATTTCCATCTCTTTAGTGTCTAAAAGAAGAGCACGGAAACAAAAAATATTTCCAGAAGCAGAACATCTCTTTAGTGTCTTCGACGGTGGAAAATGACGCTGAAATTTCAAGCTTTTATGGGTGCCACTTTTCTTAAGATCTGGATGTGAATTAAATATTAAATCATAACAATATCAGATCTGTCTTCATTGTGACAAACACACTTCCCGACTAACTGTTAAGTCAATGGCATTTTGGAAGAAAAAAAAAAGATGAAGTCAAATATTACAACTTGAGGGATTTGTAACGAGTCCTGTGTGTTGCTGGTGTGAGAGTAACGTCTTGAGACGGACCGAAATGACAAATAAACAATCACTCATAAAAACCATGTGGGGAACAGAGGGTTAAATAAGGAACTAATGATGTGAAACAAAACAAACAAAAATGAAAAGTGGACAGTAGCTAGAAGGAGGAGACCGACCTCGGCGGAGGTCGTGACCTGACTAGAGGAAAAGGGCCAGTTCAGAAGATCAATCAGTCTAATCAATCAGTCTAATCAATCAAATGTTGTAAACGAGAACTTGTTCTCAACTGGTCTACCTGGTTAAATAAAAGTGAAATAAAAATGATTTATTTATTTATTTATAAAACCCTTCTTACATATAAATATATATGTTTATATATATATATATATATTATATTAAATATATATTATATATATATATAAATAAATATATATTTATATATTATATATAAATATATAACGCCATCTAATCAGTTATCAAAGAATGTTATCTAGCTATATGCAGTTATCTTAGCCAGCAAGCTAGCCAGCCAGCTAACATGAGCTATTTAGCCAAATAGCTATTAGCCTAGCCAGCCAGCTAACATGAGCTATTTAGCCAAATAGCTATTAACCTAGCCAGCCAGCTAACATGAATCATCAAATCAAATGTATTTATAAAGCCCTTCGTACATCAGCTGATATCTCAAAGTGCTGTACAGAAACCCAGCCTAAAACCCCCCAAACAGCAAGCAATGCAGGTGTAGAAGCACGGTGGCTAGGAAAAACTCCCTATAAAGGCCAAAACCTAGGAAGAAACCTAGAGAGGAACCAGGCTCTGAGGGGTGGCCAGTCCTCTTCTGGCTGTGCCCGGGTGGAGATTATAAGAGAACATGGCCATTATTAAGGCCAGATTGTTCTTCAAGATGTTCGAATGTTCATAGATGTTAATCTAGAAAGACATGCCCAAGACTTTAAGGGACCATTTCCTTTTGTTTGTCTTAGAGATGTGAGAATACAACAATCTAAGCCTTTGTGACATCACAAAGAAGACTTTTCACCACTACTTACATTCTATATAGATTTTTGTGACCTTGATTTTATATCTCTTCTATTCATCAACCTGATTTAGCTTTCAGTCTCTTTGCAGGTGTCTTCAATACTATTGAGGATAATTATGCTCCTTTTTTTTTTTTTTTTTAAACAGTAAGGGGTTTAATAAAAAGGTAGATTGAATGCCTGGAAAAATGTCCAGAATTATCAGATGTCATTCATAATAGAGATGATGCTTGGCTCAAGGCCAGGAACACAGGCTTAGGTCTGGACTGGCAAACATTTAATCAACTGAGGAATCCCATGTAAGACTAATCATAAAGGCTAAATCTGGGAACAGTGTAACTGCTCTTACAGATTGTAATGAGAACCTGGCTAAATTCAGGAAACGATTCTACTTCCTCCTCTATGTCACAACAAATTAATTCAGCCTTATTACAGATAAATAAAATGGCATCATTGTTGCATTTAATCACACTCTCTTTGAAAGAACTTCGCTGAACGATCAGAGAAATTATAACCAAAGCTTTTCTTTTAGGCTAATTACAAAAAAAAAAGAAGTCCTGGATGGTTGCTAGCAATAGACAACAAGAAATCCATAATTGGATCCCAGTCTGCATAAGTGTGACCTACCCAT
Organism: Oncorhynchus mykiss; assembly: GCF_013265735.2. Taxonomy (NCBI): domain Eukaryota; kingdom Metazoa; phylum Chordata; class Actinopteri; order Salmoniformes; family Salmonidae; genus Oncorhynchus; species Oncorhynchus mykiss. Next base: position 61,258,445 of record NC_048585.1, on the reverse strand, counting down.
TCTTATTTCTTTTTTTGGGCTCAATAACCACCATTCTGTATTTAACATTGTTGTCAAGAAACATTACAAATGAAATCAGCTGTTGTGCTGCCACTCGATAAGGGACGGGGACAATAGTGAGCCTAATAATTATCTCCCCCATTTCAAGACTTCCTTGTCCAGCTATGATTCTAGAATCCTTGGTAAATGTAAACCAATCAGGGTTTAGGCCTGAACATCCAATCAGGGTTTAGTCCTGGGCATCCAATCAGGGTTTAGGCCTGAACATCCAATCAGGGTTTAGTCCTGGACATCCAATCAGGGTTTAGTCCTGGGCATCCAATCAGGGTTTAGGCCTGGTTATCCAATCAGGGTTTAGGACTGGTCATCCAATCAGGGTTTAGTCCTGGGCATCCAATCAGGGTTTCGTCCTGGGCATCCAATCAGGGTTTAGTCCTGGGCATCCAATCAGGGTTTAGTTCTGGGCATCCAATCAGGGTTTAGTTCTGGGCATCCAATCAGGGTTTAGTCCTTGTCATCCAATCAGGGTTTAGTCCTGGGCATCCAATCAGGGTTTAGTCCTGGGCATCCAATCAGGGTTTAGTCCTGGGCATCCAATCAGGGTTTAGTCCTGGGCATCCAATCAGGGTTTAGTCCTGGGCATCCAATCAGGGTTTAGTCCTGGGCATCCAATCAGGCTTTAGTCCTGGGCATCCAATCAGAGTTTAGTCCTGGGCATCCAATCAGGGTTTAGTCCTGGGCATCCAATCAGGGTTTAGTCCTGGACATACAATCAGGGTTTAGTCCTGGGCATCCAATCAGGGTTTAGTCCTGGGCATCCAATCAGGGTTTAGTCCTGGAAATCCAATCAGGGTTTAGTCCTGGGCATCCAATCAGGGTTTAGTCCTGGACATCCAATCAGGGTTTAGTCCTGGGCATCCAATCAGGGTTTAGTCCTGGGCATCCAATCAGGGTTTAGTCCTGGAAATCCAATCAGGGTTTAGTCCTGGGCATCCAATCAGGGTTTAGTCCTGAGCATCCAATCAGGGTTTAGTCCTGGGCAGAGCACTATTACAGAAACACCTTTTGTTGTTAATGATCTTGTCGATTTGACATTAAAATGTTCTGCTTTGTTTTGTGGACCTTTTCTAAAGCTTTTGATACTGTTGTTCAGGCTGTTTTATTGACTAAGTTGTCCTCGATGTCTGAATGGTTAAGGTTAGTCATTAACTCTGAATGGTTAAGGTGAGTCATTAACTCTGAATGGTTAAGGTGAGTCATTAACTCTGAATGGTTAAGGTGAGTCATTAACTGAATGGTTAAGGTTAGTCATTAACTCTGAATGGTTAAGGTGAGTCATTAACTCTGAATGGTTAAGGTTAGTCATTAACTCTGAATGGTTAAGGTTAGTCATTAACTCTGAATGGTTAAGGTTAGTCATTAACTCTGAATGGTTAAGGTTAGCCATTAACTCTGAATGTTTAAGGTTAGGCATTAACTCTGAATGGTTAAGGTTAGTCATTAACTCTGAATGGTTAAGGTTAGCCATTAACTCTGAATGTTTAAGGTTAGGCATTAACTCTGAATGGTTAAGGTTAGGCATTAACTCTGAATGGTTAAGGTTAGTCATTAAGTCTGAATGGTTAAGGTTAGGCATTAACTCTGAATGGTTAAGGTTAGTCATTAAGTCTGAATGGTTAAGGTTAGTCATTCACTCTGAATGGTTAAGGTTAGGCATTAACTCTGAATGATTAAGGTTAGGCATTAACTCTGAATGGTTAAGGTTAGTCATTAAGCCTGAATGGTTAAGGTTAGTCATTAAGTCTGAATGGTTAAGGTTAGTCATTAACTCTGAATGCTGGATGGTATTTACTGGTGGTACGGAGGACCAGGCTGGTATTTACTGGTGATACAGGTGACCAGGCTGGTATTTACTGGTGATACGGGTGACCAGGCTGGTACTTACTGGTGATACAGGTGACCAGGCTGGTATTTACTGGTGATACAGGTGACCAGGCTGGTATTTACTGGTGATACTGGTGACCAGGCTGGTATTTACTGGTGATACAGGTGACCAGGCTGGTATTTACTGGTGATAAGGGTGACCAGGCTGGTATTTACCGGTGATACAGGTGACCAGGCTGGTATTTACCGGTGATACAGGTGACCAGGCTGGTATTTACCGGTGATACAGGTGACCAGGCTGGTATTTACCGGTGGTACAGGTGACCAGGCTGGTATTTACTGGTGATACTGGTGACCAGACTGGTATTTACTGGTGATACAGGTGACCAGGCTTGTATTTACTGGTGATACAGGTGACCAGGCTTGTATTTACTGGTGATACAGGTGACCAGGCTGGTATTTACTGGTGATACTGGTGACCAGGCTGGTATTTACTGGTGATACTGGTGACCAGGCTGGTATTTACTGGTGATACGGGTGACCAGGCTGGTATTTACTGGTGATACGGTTGACCAGGCTGGTATTTCCTGGTGATACAGGTGACCAGGCTGGTATTTACTGGTGATACAGGTGACCAGGCTGGTATTTACTGGTGATACTGGTGACCAGGCTGGTATTTACTGGTGATACGGGTGACCAGGCTGGTATTTACTGGTGATACGGTTGACCAGGCTGGTATTTCCTGGTGATACAGGTGACCAGGCTGGTATTTACTGGTGATACAGGTGACCAGGCTGGTATTTACTGGTGATACAGGTGACCAGGCTGGTATTTACTGGTGATACAGGTGACCAGGCTGGTATTTACTGGTGATACAGGTGACCAGGCTGGTATTTACTGGTGATACTGGTGACCAGGCTGGTATTTACTGGTGATACGGGTGACCAGGCTTGTATTTACTGGTGAAACGGTTGACCAGGCTGGTATTTACTGGTGATACAGGTGACCAGGCTGGTGTTTACTGGTGATACGGGTGACCAGGCTGGTATTTACTGGTGATACAGGTGACCAGGCTGGTATTTACTGGTGATACGGGTGACCAGGCTGGTATTTAATGGTGATACAGGTGACCAGGCTGGTATTTACTGGTGATACAGGTGACCAGGCTGGTATTTACTGGTGATACAAGTGACCAGGCTGGTATTTACTGGTGATACAGGTGACCAGGCTGATATTTACCGGTGATACAGGTGACCAGGCTGGTATTTACCGGTGATAAAGGGGACCAGGCTGGTATTTACTGGTGATACGGGTGACCAGGCTGGTATTTACTGGTGATACAGGTGACCAGGCTGGTATTTACCGGTGATACAGGTGACCAGGCTGGTATTTACTGGTGATACAGGTGACCAGGCTGGTATTTACCGGTGGTACAGGTGACCAGGCTGGTATTTACGGGTGATACAGGTGACCAGGGTGGTATTTACTGGTGAAAAAGGTGACCAGGCTGGTATTTACTGGTGATACAGGTGACCAGGCTGGTATTTACCGGTGATACGTGTGACCAGGCTGGTATTTACTGGTGATACGGGTGACCAGGCTGGTATTTACTGGTGGTACAGGTGACCAGGCTGGTATTTACTGGTGATATGGGTGACCAGGCTGGTATATACTGGTGATAAAGGTGACCAGGCTGGTGTTTACCGGTGGTACAGGTGACCAGGCTGGTATTTACCGGTGGTACAGGTGACCAGGCTGGTATTTACTGGTGATACAGGTGACCAGGCTGGTATTTACTGGTGATACAGGTGACCAGGCTGGTATTTACTGGTGATATGGGTGACCAGGCTGGTATTTAGTGGTGATATGGGTGACCAGGCTGGTATTTACTGGTGATACGGGTGACCAGGCTGGTATTTACTGGTAATATGGGTGACCAGGCTGGTATTTACCGGTGATACGGGTGACCAGGCTGGTATTTACCGGTGGTACAGGTGACCAGGCTGGTATTTACTGGTGATATGGGTGACCAGGCTGGTATTTACTGGTGATTCCGGTTGACCAGACTGGTATTTGCCGGTGATACAGGTGACCAGGCTGGTATTTACTGGTGGTACAGGTGACCAGGCTAGTATTTACTGGTGATATGGGTGACCAGGCTGGTATTTACCGGTGGTACGGGTGACCAGGCTGGTATTTACCGGTGGTACAGGTGACCAGGCTGGTATTTACTGGTGATACAGGTGACCAGGTTGGTATTTACTGGTGATACTGGTGACCAGGCTGGTATTTACTGGTGATACAGGTGACCAGGCTGGTATTTACTGGTGGTACAGGTGACCAGGCTGGTATTTACTGGTGATACAGGTGACCAGGCTGGTATTTACTGGTGGTACGGGTGACCAGGCTGGTATTTACTGGTGATACAGGTGACCAGGCTGGTATTTACAGGTGGTACAGGTGACCAGGCTGGTATTTACTGGTGGTACAGGTGACCAGGCTGGTATTTACTGGTGGTACGGGTGACCAGGCTGGTATTTACTGGTGGTACGGGTGACCAGGCTGGTATTTACTGGTGGTATGGGTGACCAGGCTGGTATTTACCAGTGACATGGGGGACCAGGCTGGTATTTACTGGTGATACAGGTGACCAGGCTGGTATTTACCGGTGGTACAGGTTACCAGGCTGGTATTTACTGGTGATGCGGGTGACCAGGCTGGTATTTACTGGTGGTACGGGTGACCAGGCTGGTATTTACTGGTGATACGGGTGACCAGGCTGGTATTTACTGGTGATACAGGTGACCAGGCTGGTATTTACTGGTGATACAGGTGACCAGGCTGATATTTACCGGTGATACAGGTGACCAGGCTGGTATTTACTGGTGATACGGTTGACCAGGCTGGTATTTACTGGTGATTCAGGTGACCAGGCTGGTATTCACTGGTGATACATGTGACCAGGCTGGTATTTACTGGTGAAACAGGTGACCAGGCTGGTATTTACTGGTGATACAGGTGACCAGGCTGGTATTTACTGGTGATACAGGTGACCAGGCTGGTATTTACTGGTGATACAGGTGACCAGTCTAGTATTTACTGGTGATACTGGTGACCAGGTTGGTATTCACTGGTGATACGGGTGACCAGGCTGGTATTTACTGGTGATACGGTTGACCAGGCTGGTATTTACTGGTGATACAGGTGACCAGGCTGGTGTTTACTGGTGATACGGGTGACCAGGCTGGTATTTGCTGGTGATACAGGTGACCAGGCTGGTATTTACTGGTGATACGGGTGACCAGGCTGTTATTTACCGGTGAATCCGGTTGAACAGACTGGTATTTGCCGGTGATACAGGTGACCAGGCTGGTATTTATTGGTGGTACAGGTGACCAGGCTGGTATTTACTGGTGATATGGGTGACCAGGCTGGTATATACTGGTGATACAGGTGACCAGGCTGGTGTTTACCGGTGGTACTGGTGACCAGGCTGGTATTTACCGGTGGTACAGGTGACCAGGCTGGTATTTACTGGTGATACAGGTGACCAGGCTGGTATTTACTGGTGATACAGGTGACCAGGCTGGTATTTAGGCTGGTACAGTAGTGGAGAGGGTAGCAAGTTTTAAGTTCCTCGGCATACACATCACAGACAAACTGAATTGGTCCACTCACACAGACAGCATCGTGAAGAAGGCGCAGCAGCGCCTCGTCAACCTCAGGAGGCTGAAGAAATTCGGCTTGTCACCAAAAGCATTCACAAACTTCTACAGATGCACAATCGAGAGCATCCTGGCGGGCTGTATCACCGCCTGGTATGGCAACTGCACCGCCCTCAACCGTAAGGCTCTCCAGAGGGTAGTGAGGTCTGCACAACGCATCACCGGGGGCAAACTACCTGCCCTCCAGGACACCTACACCACCCGATGTCACAGGAAGGCCATAAAGATCATCAAGGACATCAACCACCCGAGCCACTGCCTGTTCACCCCGCTATCATCCAGAAGGCGAGGTCAGTACAGGTGCATCAAAGCTGGGACCGAGAGACTGAAAAACAGCTTCTATCTCAAGGCCATCAGACTGTTAAACAGCCACCACTAACATTGAGTGGCTGCTGCCAACACACTGACACTGACTCAACTCCAGACACTTTAATAATGGGAATTGATGGGAAATGACGTAAATATATCACTAGCCACTTTAAACAATGCTACCTTATATAAATGTTACTTACCCTACATTATTCATCTCATATGCATACGTATATACTGTACTCTATATCATCGACGGTATCCTTATGTAATACATGTATCACTAGCCACTTTATACTATACTATGCCACTTTGTTTACATACTCATCTCATTTGTACATACTGTACTCGATACCATCTACTGTATCTTGCCTATGCTGCTCTGTACCATCACTCATTCATATATCCTTATGTACATATTCTTTATCCCCTTACACTGTGTACAAGACAGTAGTTTTGGAATTGTTAGTTAGATTACTTGTTATTACTGCATTGTCGGAACTAGAAGCACAAGCATTTCGCTACACTCGCACTAACATCTGCTAACCATGTGTCTGTGACAAATAAAATTTGATTTGATTTGATTTGATTTATTTACTGGTGATATGGGTGACCAGGCTGGTATTTACTGGTGGTACGGGTGACCAGGCTGGTATTTACTGGTGGTACGCGTGACCAGGCTGGTATTTACTGGTGGTACGGGTGACCAGGCTGGTATTTACTGGTGGTACGGGTGACCAGGCTGGTATTTACTGGTGGTACGCGTGACCAGGCTGGTATTTACTGGTGGTACGGATGACCAGGCTGGTATTTACTGGTGGTACGGGTGACCAGGCTGGTATTTACTGGTGGTACGCGTGACCAGGCTGGTATTTACCAGTGACATGGGGGACCAGGCTGGTATTTACTGGTGGTACGGGGGACCAGGCTGGTATTAACTGGTGATACAGGTGACCAGGCTGGTATTTACTGGTGTTACGGGTGACCAGGCTGGTATTTACCGGTGATACGGGTGACCAGGCTGGTATTTACCGGTGATACAGGTGACCAGGCTGGTATTTACTGGAGATACGGGTGACCAGGCTGGTATTTACTGGTGGTACGGGTGGCCAGGCTGGTATTTACTGGTGGTACGGGTGACCAGGCTGGTATTTACCAGTGACACGGGGGAACAGGCTGGGATTTACTGGTGATACGGGTGACCAGGCTGGTATTTACTGGTGGTACTGTGGACCAGGCTGGTATTTACTGGTGATACGGGTGACCAGGCTGGTATTTACCGGTGATACGGGTGACCAGGCTGGTATTTACCGGTGATACGGGGGACCAGGCTATTTTTTACCGGTGATACTGGTGACCAGGCTGGTATTTACTGGTGATACGGGTGACCAGGCTGGTATTTACCGGTGATACTGGTGACCAGGCTGGTATTTACCGGCGATACGGGTGACCAGGCTGGTATTTACCTGTGATACTGGTGACCAGGCTGGTATTTACTGGTGATACGGGTAACCAGGCTGGTATTTACTTGTGATACGGGGGACCAGGCTGGTATTTGCCGGTGATACTGGTGACCAGGCTGGTATTTACTGGTTATACAGGTGACCAGGCTGGTATTTACTGGTGATACGGGGGACCAGGCCGGTATTTACCGGTGATACTGGTGACCAGGCTGGTATTTACTGGTTATACGGGTGACCAGGCTGGTATTTACCGGTGATACGGGTGACCAGGCTGGTATTTACTGGTGGTACGGGTGACCAGGCTGGTATTTACTGGTGGTACGGGTGACCAGGCTGGTATTTACTGGTGGTACGGGTGACCAGGCTTGTATTTACTGGTGGTACGGGTGACCAGGCTGGTATTTACCAGTGACATGGGGGACCAGGCTGGTATTTACTGGTGATACAGGTGACCAGGCTGGTATTTACTGGTGATACGGGTGACCAGGCTGGTATTTACTGGTGGTACGGGTGACCAGGCTGGTATTTACTGGTGATACGGCTGACCAGGCTGGTATTTACTGGTGGTACAGGTGACCAGGCTGGTATTTACCGGTGATACGGGTGACCAGGCTGGTATTTACCGGTAATACGGGTGACCAGGCTGGTATTTACTGGTGATACGGGTGACCAGGCTGGTATTTACTGGTGATACGGGTGACCAGGCTGGTATTTACCAGTGATACGGGTGACCAGGCTGGTATTTACCAGTGACACGGGGGAACAGGCTGGGATTTACTGGTGATACGGGTTACCAGGCTGGTATTTACTGGTGGTACTGTGGACCAGGCTGGTATTTAATGGTGATACGGGTGACAATGCTGGTATTTACCGGTGATACGGGTGACCAGGCTGGTATTTACCGGTGATACGGGTGACCAGGCTGGTATTTACCGGTGATACGGGTGACCAGGCTGGTATTTACCGGTGATACGGGTGACCAGGCTGGTATTTACTGGTGATACGGGGGACCATGCTGTTTTTTACCGGTGATACTGGTGACCAGGCTGGTATTTACTGGTGATACGGGGGACCAGGCTGGTATTTACTGGTGATACGGGGGACCAGGCTGGTATTTACCGGTGATACAGGTGACCAGGCTGGTATTTACTGGTAATACTGGGGAGTAGTATGGTATTTACTGGTGATACAGGTGACCAGGCTGGTATTTACTGGTGATACGGGTGACCAGGCTGGTATTTACTGGTGATACGGATGACCAGGCTGGTATTTACCGGTGATACGGGTGACCAGGCTGGTATTTACTGTTGATACGGGTGACCAGGCTGGTATTTACCGGTGATACGGGTGACCAGGCTGGTATTTACCGGTGATACTGGTGACCAGGCTGGTATTTACTGGTGGCTGGTATTTACTGCTCTATGGACTCTAGGGGCTCTATGGACCCTAGGGGCTCTAGGGACTCTAGGGGCTCTATGGACCATAGGGGCTCTATGGACTCTAGGGGCTCTATGGACCCTAGGGACTCTATGGACCCTAGGGGTTCTAGGGGCACTATGGACTCTAGGGGCACTATGGACTCTAGGGGCTCTAGGGACTCTAGGTTCTCTATGGGCTTTAGGGGCTCAATGAACTCCCGGGTCTCTCTGGACTCTAGGAACTCTATGGACTATAGGGTCTCTAGGCACTCTAGGGGCTCTATGGACTCTAGTGGATCTATGGACTCTAGGGGCTCTATGGGCACAATGGACCCTATGGGCTCTATGTACTCTAGGGACTCTAGGGACTAGATGGACCCTAGGGGCTCTATGGACCCTATGTACTCTAGTGGCTCTATGGTTTCTAGGGGCTCTATTGACTCTAGGGTTATATTGGCTCTAGGGGCTCTCTGGACTCTAGGGGCTCTATGGACTCTAGGGGCTCTATGGACTCTAGAGGCTCTAGGGGCTCTATGGGCTCTAGTGGCTCTAGGGGCTCTATGGGCTCTAAGGGCTCTAGGGGCCCTAGGGGCTCTATGGACCCTAGGGACTCTATGGGCTCTGGGGGCTCTAGGGGCTTTCTGGGCTCTAGGGGATCTATGGGCTCTATGGGATCTAGGGGCTCTAGGGGCTCTAGGGGCTCTATTGGATCTAGGGGCTCTAGCGGCTCTATGGGATCTAGGGGCTCTCTGGGCTCTAGGGGCTCTCTGGGCTCTAGGGGCTCTAGAGGCTCTATGGACCCTAGGGGATCTAGGGGCTCTGGTCCAAAGTAGTGCACTATAAAGAAAATGGGGCATTTGGGACGCAGACTGTCTTTCCGACTTCCTTTAATTGTCATTTTCCCTCATTCTCGCTAACACGAGTGTGGATTTCTGAAAAGTACGGAAAACTGAGACAGAGCCACATTGTTTTATAAGAGGGATCGAGAGATGCTGTGTGTGTGTGTGTGTGTGTGTGTGTGTGTGTGTGTGTGTGTGTGTGTGTGTGTTCAGGAAGAAGATATCATTTAGTTTGTGTTTCATTATCTACCAGCGCCTCAAAAGCCTGCGGTTCAAATGCCACTATAATCCCTATGTAGTGCACTAGGACTCATTAGGGCGTTATAGTATACTATATAGGGAAGAGGGTGCCATTTCGGACACGGGTTAAGTCCAGGAGGATCCAGAGTGAAGGATGTGACTCTAAGACTTCCAGAAGAGACAAAGAAGAGAGCAGATTAACAGACAGAGAGAGGAAGAGGAGGAGTATGAGGAGAGGAGGAGGAAGAGGAGAGGAGGATAGGAGGAGGAAGAGGAGAGGAGAGGAGAGGAGAGGAGAGGAGAGGAGAGGAGAAGGAGAGGAGGAGAGGAGGAGAGGAGGAGGATGAGGAGAGGAGGAGAGGAGGAGGATGAGGAGAGGAGGAGGCGGAAGAGAAGAAGAGAAGAAGAGAAGAAGAGGTGGAGGAGGAGGAGAGGAGGAGGTAGAGGCGGAAAAGTAGGAGGAGGCCGAGAGGAGGAGAGGAGGAGGATGAGGAGATGTAGAGGAAGAGGAGGAGAGGAGGAGGCGGAGGAGGAAGAAGAGCTGAAGGAGGAGAGGAGGAGGAAGAGGAGGATGAGGAGATGAAGAGGAAGAGGAGGAGGAGGAGGAGGAGGGGGAGTAGGAGGGTGAGGAGAGATGAAAAGATCTAGAGAAACTGACAGTCAGAGAGAGACAAAAAAAGAAAGGAATAGAGAGAGAAATCCGTAGAAGAGAAAGCTTTTTGATCCGCTGTCATCACCTTTGAGTAGTGGGATCTAAAGAGAGATGGCTCTGGAAAACTGCTTAGTCGGCCTGGCAAAAAAGCAGCATGTAACTCAAAACAAAATAAGAAAATCATTTGAAAAACGATCAGCCAGGAGAGAGAGAGAGACAGAGAAACAGAGAGATTGAGAGACAGAGGGAGAGGGAGAGAAGGAGAAAGATAGAAAGAGAGGGGGAGAGAGGGAAAGAGATCGGGCAGAGAGAGAGAGAAAGATAGGAGGGAGAGAGAGAGAGAGAGAGAGAGAGAGAGAGAGAGAGAGAGAGAAAGAGAGAGGGAGAGAAAGAGAGGGGGGAGAGAGAGAGATAGAGATGGGGGAGAGGGAGACAGACAGATATTTGAAATATCTTTATTCTTTTGCAACTATCAGTGTAATGTTTACTGTTCATTTTTATTGTTTATTTCACTTTTGTATATTATCTACTTCACTTGCTTTGGCAATGTTAACACATGTTTCCCATGCCAATAAAGCCCCTTGAATTGAGAGAGAGAGAGAGAGAGAGAGAGAGAGAGAGAGAGGAGAGAGGGCCATCAAATTGGGCCTTAAATTGAATTGAATGTATTTGAATTGGATATATAGAGAGGGAGAGACAGAAGAAACAGAGAGACAGAGAGAGGAAATAACGGCAGTGTCGTGGTATTGTGCTTTAAAGACAGAAAGAATCTCGGTTTCGGGAATCGATCCCAAACCCTTCTGGTTTTGACCACTAGTTAGCTGTCTATTGTGAGATCCTTGACCACAGCGAAGTACTCACGTTGTGTGTGTGTGTGTGTGTGTGTGTGTTCGTAAAGATCGTAACCACAATCAGAGGACCCCAAATCTTTGAGATTTTTTTTGACTAATGGATCTTTTTCATCGATGTTTTAGAAATGTCTCTGCGTGAGAGTGAGAGATTTGCAAAACAGATTGGAGAACCTTTTTGGACAAACGTATCCCTGGAATGTGGAAGAAGTTATTGTTTCTAAGAATAGTATTTCATTGGCCACAAGAGCTGGAAACCCAATTCAATTCCCATCATTTTCCTTGGTTGGATTTACAACAAGCTCTCACAGCCGTTGTTATTAATATACGTTTCTCATTGGCTGGATTTACAACAAGCTCTCATTAGCCGTTGCTATTAATATACGTTTCTCATTGGCTGGATTTACAACAAGCTCTCACAGCCGTTGTTATTAATATACGTTTCTCATTGGCTGGATTTACAACAAGCTCTCATTAGCCGTTGCTATTAATATACGTTTCTCATTGGCTGAATTTACAACAAGCTCTCACAGCCGTTGTTATTAATATACATTTCTCAAAATGACACGTTTCAAAGATGATCCGAACATTAAATATCAAAGTGTTTTGGGTTGACTCCGCCTGCTCGCTGTCATTCTGTCACATTTGGAAGGTTAAACGTCTTCAGGGTTTTAGTTTTCTCCATTTCCGCCTGAATGACGTGCCCAAAGTAAACTGCCTGTTACTCAGGCCCTGAAGCCAGGATATGCATATAATTGGTACCATTGGAAAGAATACACTCTGAAGTTTTTAGAAATGTTAAAATAATGTAGGAGAATATAACACAATAGATATGGTAGAAAATCCAAAGACAAAAAGCAGGAATCCCCAAAAATGAAGAGCCCATCCCATAGCAGGACGCCTTAATGAATTAATTCAATATAAATAATTAATAAATATAACTAAATAATAAATATAAAAAATTAATAAATATAACTAAATTATAAATTATAAATATAAATAATTAATAAATAACTACATAACAAATAATAAATATAAATATATAATAAATAATTAATATAAATATATAATAAATAATTAATATAAATATATAATACATAATTAATATAAATAATTAATAAATATAACTAAATAATAAATATTAAATATATAATAAATAATAAATATAAATATATAATACATAATAAATATAAATCATTAATAAATATAACTAAATAATAAATATTAAATATATAATAAATAATTAATATAAATATATAATAAATAATTAATATAAATATATAATAAATAATTAATATAAATATATAATAAATAATTAATATAAATAATTAATAAATATAACTAAATAATAAATATTAAATATATAATAAATAATACATATAAATATATAATACATAATAAATATAAATCATTAATAAATATAAATATATAATAAATAATTAATATAAATAATTAATAAATATAACTAAATAATAAATATTAAATATATAATAAATAATAAATATAAATATATAATAAATAATTAATATAAATATATAATAAATAATTAATATAAATATATAATACATAATACATATAAATCATTAATAAATATAAATATATAATACATAATACATATAAATCATTAATAAATATAAATATATAATAAATAATTAATATAAATATATAATACATAATACATATAAATCATTAATAAATATAAATATATAATAAATAATTAATATAAATATATAATACATAATACATATAAATCATTAATAAATATAAATATATAATAAATAATTAATATAAATATATAATACATAATACATATAAATCATTAATAAATATAAATATATAATAAATAATTAATATAAATATATAATACATAATACATATAAATCATTAATAAATATAACTAAATAATAAATATAAATAATTAATAAATATAACTAAATAATAAATATAAATAATGAATAAATATAACTAAATAATAAATATAAATAATAAATAAATATAACTAAATAATAAATATAAATCATTAATAAATATAACTAAATAATAAATATAAATCATTAATAAATATAACTAAATAATAAATATAAATCATTAATAAATATAACTAAATAATAAATATAAATCATTAATAAATATAACTAAATAATAAATATAAATCATTAATAAATATAACTAAATAATAAATATAAATCATTAATACTGGCGTGTCGCTTAGTGTGTCCACAGTCCTATGTAGTTGTGTGTGTCATAAATATAACTAAATAATAAATATTAAATATAAATGATAAATGAATATAATTAAATAATAAATATAAATGATAAATAAATATAACTAAATAATACATATAAATCATTAATAAATATAACTAAATATGACATATAAATGATAAATAAATATAACTAAATAATAAATATAAATCATTAATAAATATAACTAAATAATAAATATAAATAATGAATAAATATAACTAAATAATAAATATAAATCATTAATAAATATAACTAAATAATAAATATAAATCATTAATAAATATAACTAAATAATAAATATAAATGATAAATAAATATAACTAAATAATAAATATAAATCATTAATAAATATAACTAAATAATAAATATAAATAATGAATAAATATAACTAAATAATAAATATAAATCATTAATAAATATAACTAAATAATAAATATAAATCATTAATAAATATAACTAAATAATAAATATAAATGATAAATAAATATAACTAAATAATAAATATAAATCATTAATAAATATAACTAAATAATAAATATAAATCATTAATAAATATAACTAAATAATAAATATAAATCATTAATACTGGCGTGTCGCTTAGTGTGTCCACAGTCCTATGTAGTTGTGTGTGTCATAAATATAACTAAATAATAAATATTAAATATAAATGATAAATGAATATAATTAAATAATAAATATAAATGATAAATAAATATAACTAAATAATACATATAAATCATTAATAAATATAACTAAATATGACATATAAATGATAAATAAATATAACTAAATAATAAATATAAATCATTAATAAATATAACTAAATAATAAATATAAATAATGAATAAATATAACTAAATAATAAATATAAATAATGAATAAATATAACTAAATAATAAATATAAATAATGAATAAATATAACTAAATAATAAATATAAATCATTAATAAATATAACTAAATAATAAATATAAATCATTAATAAATATAACTAAATAATAAATATAAATAATGAATAAATATAACTAAATAATAAATATAAATCATTAATAAATATAACTAAATAATAAATATAAATCATTAATAAATATAACTAAATAATAAATATAAATCATTAATAAATATAACTAAATAATAAATATAAATAATGAATAAATATAACTAAATAATAAATATAAATGATAAATGAATATAATTAAATAATAAATATAAATGATAAATAAATATAACTAAATAATACATATAATTCATTAATAAATATAACTAAATATGACATATAAATGATAAATAAATATAACTAAATATGACATATAAATGATAAATAAATATAACTAAATAATAAATATAAATAATGAATAAATATAACTAAATAATAAATATAAATCATTAATAAATATAACTAAATAATAAATATAAATCATTAATAAATATAACTAAATATGACATATAAATGATAAATAAATATAACTAAATAATAAATATAAATCATTAATAAATATAAATAAATAATAAATATAAATAATGAATAAATATAACTAAATAATAAATATAAATCATTAATAAATATAAATAAATAATAAATATAAATAATGAATAAATATAACTAAATAATAAATATAAATCATTAATAAATATAACTAAATAATAAATATAAATCATTAATAAATATAACTAAATAATAAATAATTAATATAAATAATAAGTGTTGAAGGCTTTTTGGAATTTTGGATAAAACAGTTAAGGTAATTATTCTGAAAGGTTAAGGGTTAAAAACAAAAAAGTAACTGCCAACCACTGGGATTGAACCCGCAACCTTCTAATCCAGTGTCCTGTGATTATAGTCATACGCCACCCCAATCCCACAATGCACTAGCTGAACCCTACTTGATGCTCATACTGTTGCCCCTAGTGACCGGCTTTGAAGGCATTTCCCGACGTCCTCAGGACATTCAACGATCTGAATGACACCCCGCAACCTTAGAGGTACTCTGACCTCTGACCTCTAACCTCAAAACTACACTTGTGGAGGTAGAAACAGCAATCATTTGTCGTAACTTTGTTCCCGGGGGAGGATAACTGCACGTAAAACAAGGAACACACACACACACACACACACAGACACACACACACACACACACACATATTCGCTGTGGACTTCCTGGAATTGGCCACATACAGAGATAGAACACATTCAAATACTGTCATGCTGACTACTCTCAAACCTGCCAGGAACCTGTGCTAGCAGTCACCCTTCTAACCCCCTGGCACACACACACACACACACACACACACGCACACACACACACACACACACACACACACACACGCACACACACCACACACACACACTTATGTAACCTTTCTGGCGTAGTGTGATGATATGGGGAACAGCAACAGTAACTGGATCTGTACCTCAAAACAAACAGAATCTGAAAGCTCGTGTCTTGAGTTTGACTCTTCCTAATTCCACTTTAAGGCCGATGGCAAAAATACGAAACTATTCTCTCTCCGCGCATGGAAACAGTCGGGGGAATACCTCAACTGTTTGTTACTTGTTCCAAAACCTTCAGGAATGAATTGTCTCTCTTGAGGTTAACAGCATTCGGCACCTCAGACGAGAGGACAACGCTGACAGATTGACAGAAGAGACGGGCTTTGCTACGTGCTAAGAGCTCTGCAATGATACCATCCTCCAAAATATTCAACAACAACAATCGGTCTCTTTTTGAGGTTTCATTTTGAATGGTTAACTTAAACAATATTCATTTAACGTGCTGTATCACCCACTAACCATCACGTTTACAGTGGATGGTGGAGCTGCTTTACAGTAACAGATGGTGGAGCTGCTTTACAGTAACAGATGGTGAAGCTGCTTTACAGTAACAGATGGTGGAGCTGCTTTACAGTAACAGATGGTGAAGCTGCTTTACAGTAACAGATGGTGAAGCTGCTTTACAGTAACAGATGGTGAAGCTGCTTTACAGTAACAGATGGTGAAGCTGCTTTACAGTAACAGATGGTGAAGCTGCTTTACAGTAACAGATGGTGAAGCTGCTTTACAGTAACAGATGGTGGAGCTGCTTTACAGTAACAGATGGTGAAGCTGCTTTACAGTAACAGATGGTGAAGCTGCTTTACAGTAACAGATGGTGAAGCTGCTTTACAGTAACAGATGGTGGAGCTGCTTTACAGTAACAGATGGTGAAGCTGCTTTACAGTAACAGATGGTGAAGCTGCTTTACAGTAACAGATGTGAAGCTGCTTTACAGTAACAGATGGTGGAGCTGCTTTACAGTAACAGATGGTGAAGCTGCTTTACAGTAACAGATGGTGAAGCTGCTTCAAAGTAACAGATGGTGAAGCTGCTTTACAGTAACAGATGGTGGAGCTGCTTTACAGTAACAGATGATGAAGCTGCTTTACAGTAACAGATGGTGAAGCTGCTTTACAGTAACAGATGGTGGAGCTGCTTTACAGTAACAGATGGTGAAGCTGCTTCAAAGTAACAGATGGTGAAGCTGCTTTACAGTAACAGATGGTGGAGCTGCTTTACAGTAACAGATGGTGAAGCTGCTTTACAGTAACAGATGGTGAAGCTGCTTCAAAGTAACAGATGGTGAAGCTGCTTTACAGTAACAGATGGTGAAGCTGCTTTACAGTAACAGATGATGAAGCTGCTTTACAGTAACAGATGGTGAAGCTGCTTTACAGTAACAGATGGTGAAGCTGCTTCAAAGTAACAGATGGTGAAGCTGCTTTACAGTAACAGATGGTGAAGCTGCTTCAAAGTAACAGATGGTGAAGCTGCTTTACAGTAACAGATGGTGAAGCTGCTTTACAGTAACAGATGGTGAAGCTGCTTTACAGTAACAGATGGTGAAGCTGCTTTACAGTAACAGATGGTGAAGCTGCTATACAGTAACAGATGGTGAAGCTGCTTTACAGTAACAGATGGTGAAGCTGCTTTACAGTAACAGATGGTGAAGCTGCTTTACAGTAACAGATGGTGAAGCTGCTTTACAGTAACAGATGGTGGAGCTGCTTTACAGTAACAGATGGTGAAGCTGCTTTACAGTAACAGATGGTGAAGCTGCTTTACAGTAACAGATGGTGAAGCTGCTTTACAGTAACAGATGGTGAACCTGCTTTACAGTAACAGATGGTGAAGCTGCTTTACAGTAACAGATGGTGAAGCTGCTTTACAGTAACAGATGGTGGAGCTGCTTTACAGTAACAGATGGTGAAGCTGCTTTACAGTAACAGATGGTGAAGCTGCTTTACAGTAACAGATGGTGAAGCTGCTTTACAGTAACAGATGGTGAAGCTGCTTTACAGTAACAGATGGTGAAGCTGCTTTACAGTAACAGATGGTGAAGCTGCTTTACAGTAACAGATGGTGAAGCTGCTTTACAGTAACAGATGATGAAGCTGCTTTACAGTAACAGATGGTGAAGCTGCTTTACAGTAACAGATGGTGAAGCTGCTTTACAGTAACGAATGATGAAGCTGCTTTACAGTAACAGATGGTGAAGCTGCTTTACAGTAACAGATGGTGAAGCTGCTTTACAGTAACAGATGGTGAAGCTGCTTTACAGTAACAGATGGTGAAGCTGCTTTACAGTAACAGATGGTGAAGCTGCTTTACAGTAACAGATGGTGAAGCTGCTTTACAGTAACAGATGGTGAAGCTGCTTTACAGTAACAGATGGTGGAGCTGCTTTACAGTAACAGATGGTGAAGCTGCTTTACAGTAACAGATGGTGAAGCTGCTTTACAGTAACAGATGGTGAAGCTGCTTTACAGTAACAGATGGTGAAGCTGCTTTACAGTAACAGATGGTGAAGCTGCTTTACAGTAACAGATGGTGAAGCTGCTTTACAGTAACAGATGGTGGAGCTGCTTTACAGTAACAGATGGTGAAGCTGCTTCAAAGTAACAGATGGTGAAGCTGCTTTACAGTAACAGATGGTGAAGCTGCTTTACAGTAACAGATGGTGAAGCTGCTTTACAGTAACAGATGGTGAAGCTGCTTCAAAGTAACAGATGGTGAAGCTGCTTTACAGTAACAGATGGTGAAGCTGCTTCAAAGTAACAGATGGTGAAGCTGCTTTACAGTAACAGATGATGAAGCTGCTTTACAGTAACAGATGGTGAAGCTGCTTTACAGTAATAGATGGTGAAGCTGCTTTACAGTAATAGATGGTGAAGCTGCTTTACAGTAGCAGATGGTGGAGCTGCTTTACAGTAGCAGATGGTGGAGCTGCTTTACAGTAATAGATTGTGAAGCTGCTTTACAGTAGCAGATGGTGGAGCTGCTTTACAGTAACAGATGGTGAAGCTGCTTTACAGTAATAGATGGTGAAGCTGCTTTACAGTAATAGATGGTGAAGCTGCTTTACAGTAGCAGATGGTGGAGCTGCTTTACAGTAGCAGATGGTGGAGCTGCTTTACAGTAGCAGATGACTTGACCACACATGAAGGAATCTCTTACAGTGTTTTCCCGTCTTTAATGTCTTCATGATTTTTAATATATATTTACAGAAACAAGCCGCGTGATAATTGGTTAATTGTTGTCGTGCCTACACGTCTTACAGGAAGAGAAGGGGTTTGTGGGAGGTGGTGTCTTTAATAATAGGGCTAGTGTTTCCGGATGGGGTCAACGTTAAACCCACCAACAGAATACACAACCTGACCCCAGACACACAGAGACCAGAACACACAACCTGACCCCAGACACACAACCTGACCCCAGACACACAACCTGACCCCAGACACACACAACCTGACCCCAGACACACAGAGACCAGAACACACAACCTGACCCCAGACACACAACCTGACCCCAGACACAAAACCTGACCCCAGACACACACAACCAGACCCCAGACACACAGAGACCAGAACACACAACCTGACCCCAGACACACAACCTGACCCCAGACACACAACCTGACCCCAGACACACAGAGACCACAACACACAACCTGACCCCAGACACACAACCTGACCCCAGACACAAAACCTGACCTCAGACACACACAACCTGACCCTAGACACACAACCTGACCCTAGACACACACAACCTGACCCCAGACACACAGAGACCAGAACACACAACCTGACCCCAGACACACACAACCTGACCCCAGACACACAACCAGACCCCAGACACACAGAGACCAGAACACACAACCTGACCCCAGACACACAGAGACCAGAACACACAACCTGACCCCAGACACACACAACCTGACCCCAGACACACAGAGACCAGAACACACAACCTGACCCCAGACACACACAACCTGACCCCAGACACACACAACCTGACCCTAGACACACACAACGTGACCCTAGACACACAACCTGACCCCAGACACACAGAGACCAGAACACACAACCTGACCCCAGACACACACAACCTGACCCTAGACACACAACCTGACCCTAGACACACAGAGACCAGAACACACAACCTGACCCTAGACACACACAACCTGACCCCAGACACACACAACCTGACCCCAGACACACACAACCTGACCCTAGACACACAACCTGACCCTAGACACACAGAGACCAGAACACACAACCTGACCCCAGACACACAGAGACCAGAACACACAACCTGACCCAAGACACACACAACCTGACCCTAGACACACACAACCTGACCCTAGACACACACAACCTGACCCTAGACACACACAACCTGACCCCAGACACACAGAGACCAGAACACACAACCTGACCCAAGACACACA
>NC_048585.1:61213057-61230557 GCF_013265735.2 Oncorhynchus mykiss | reverse complement strand
ATTTTCAACATGTCCCTGATTGAGTCTGTAAGACCAACATGTTTCAAGCAGACCACCATAGTCAGTAAGAACAGTAAGGCAACCTGACTACATGAGTGTAGACCTGTAGCACTCACGTCTGTAGCCATGAAGTGCTTTGAAAGGCTGGTCATCGCTCACATCAACACCATTACCCCAGAAACCCTAGATCCACTCCAATTTGCATACCGCCCCAACAGATCCACAGATGATGCAATATCTATTGCACTCCACACTGCGCTTTCTCACCTGGACAAAAGGAACACTTATGTGAGAATGCTTTTCATTGACTACAGCTCAGCGTTCGACAACATAGTTCACTCAAAGCTCATCACTAAGCTAAGGACCCTGGGACTAAACACCTCCCTCTGCAACTGGATCCTGAACTTCCTGATGGGCCGCCCCCAGGTGGTGAGGGTAGGTAACAACCATCTGCCACGTTGGTCCTCAACACTGGAGCCCCCCAGGGGTGCGTGCTCAGTCCCCTCCTGTATTCCCTGTTCACCCATGACTGCATGGCCAGGCACGACTCCAACACAATCATTAAGTTTGCAGACGACACAAGAGTGGTAGGCCTGATCACCGACAAGAGACCAGAGACCTGGCCGGGTGGTGCCAGAATAACAACCTATCCCTCAACGTAGCCAAGGAGATGATTGTGGACGGCAACTGCTCGGCCTGGGTCCTCAGATCCTCAAAAGGTTCTACAGCTGCACCATCAAGAGCATCCTGACTAGTTGCATCACTGCCTCGTATGGCAACTGCTCTGCCTCTGACTGCAAGGCACTACAGAGGGTAGTGTGTACGGCCCAGTACATCACTGGGGTTAAGCTTCCTGCCATCCAGGACCTCTACACCAGGCAGTGTCAGAGGAAGGCCCTAAGAATTGTCAAAGACCCCAACCACCCCAGTCATAGACTGTTCTCTCTTCTACCGCATGGCAAGTGGTACCGGAGTGCCAAGTCTAGGACAAAAAGGCTTCTCAACAGTTTTTACACACAAGCCATAAGACTCCTGAACAGGTAACCAAATGGCTACCCAGACTATTTGCATTGTGTGCCTCCCACCCCACCCTCCCCAACATCTCTTTTACGCTGCTGCTACTCTCTGTTCATCATATATGCATAGTCACTTTAACCATACCTACATGTACATCCTACCTCAATCAGCCTGGCTAACCGGTGTCTGTATGTAGCCTTGCTACTTTTATAGCCTCTACTGTATATAGCCTCTCTACTGTATATAGCCTCTCTACTGTATATAGCCTCTCTACTGTATATAGCCTCTACTGTATATAGCCTCTACTGTATATAGTCTCTCTACTCTATATAGCCTCTCTACTGTATATAGTCTGTATTTTTACTGTTGTTTTATTTCTTTACCTACCTATTGTTCACCTAGTACCCTTTTTGCACTATTGGTTAGAGCCTGTAAGTAAGCACTTCACTGTAAGGTACCTGTTGTATTCGGCGCACGTGACAAATAGACTATGATTTGATTTGATTAGAAGATAAAACCAGCAGGCTCTGAACCTCGTAGAGGTGAATACCTCTGACATAGACCATGGACCTCGTAGAGTTGAATACCTCTGACATAGACCATGGACCTCGTAGAGGTGAATACCCCTGACATTGACCATGGACCTCGTAGAGTTGAATACCCCTGACATGGACCATGGAACTCGTAGAGGTGAATACCTCTGACATAGACCATGGACCTCGTAGAGGTGAATACCCCTGACATAGACCATGGACCTCGTAGAGTTGAATACCCCTGACATAGACCATGGACCTCGTAGAGGTGAATACCTCTGACATAGACCATGGACCTCGTAGAGGTGAATACCCCTGACATAGACCATGGACCTCGTAGAGGTGAATACCTCTGACATAGACCATGGACAATGGACCTCGTAGAGGTGAATACCCCCGACATAGACCATGGACCTCATAGAGGTGAATAACCCTGACATAGACCATGGACCTCGTAGAGTTGAATACCCCTGACATAGACCATGGACCATGGACCTCGTAGAGTTGAATACCCCTGACATAGACCATGGACCTCGTAGAGTTGAATACCCCCTGACATAGACCATGGACCTCGTAGATGTGAATACCCCTGACATAGACCATGGACCTCGTAGAGGTGAATACCCCTGACATAGACCATGGACCATGGACCTCGTAGAGGTGAATACCCCTGACATAGACCATGGACCATGGACCTCGTAGAGTTGAATACCCCTGACATAGACCATGGACCTCGTAGAGTTGAATACCCCTGACATAGACCATGGACCATGGACCTCGTAGAGTTGAATACCCCTAACATAGACCATGGACCTCGTAGAGGTGAATACCGGTGACATAGACCATGGACCTCGTAGAGTTGAATACCCCTGACATAGACCATGGACCTCGTAGAGTTGAATACCCCTGACATAGACCATGGACCTCGTAGAGGTGAATACCCCTGACATAGACCATGGACCTCGTAGAGTAGAATACCCCTGATATAGACCATGGACCTCGTAGAGGTGAATACCCCTGACATAGACCATGGACCTCGTAGAGTTGAATACCCCTGACATAGACCATGGACCTCGTAGAGGTGAATACCCCTGACATAGACCATGGACCATGGACCTCGTAGAGGTGAATACCGGTGACATAGACCATGGACCTCGTAGAGTTGAATACCCCTGACATAGACCATGGACCATGGACCTCGTAGAGTTGAATACCCCTGACATAGACCATGGACCTCGTAGAGTTGAATACCCCTGACATAGACCATGGACCTCGTAGAGTTGAATACCCCTGACATAGACCATGGACATCGTAGAGGTGAAAACCCCTGACATAGACCATGGACCTCGTAGAGTAGAATACCCCTGACATAGACCATGGACCTCGTAGAGTTGAATACCCCTGACATAGACCATGGACATCGTAGAGGTGAAAACCCCTGACATAGACCATGGACCTCGTAGAGTAGAATACCCCTGATATAGACCATGTACCTCGTAGAGTTGAATAGCCCTGACATAGACCATGGACCATGGACCTCGTAGAGTTGAATACCCCTGACATAGACCATGGACCTCGTAGAGGTGAATACCCCTGACATAGACCATGGACCTCGTAGAGTTGAATACCCCTGACATAGACCATGGACCTCGTAGAGTTGAATACCCCTGACATAGACCATGGACATCGTAGAGGTGAAAACCCCTGACATAGACCATGGACCTCGTAGAGTTGAATACCCCTGACATAGACCATGGACCTCGTAGAGTTGAATACCCCTGACATAGACCATGGACATCGTAGAGGTGAAAACCCCTGACATAGACCATGGACCTCGTAGAGTAGAATACCCCTGATATAGACCATGGACCTCGTAGAGGTGAATACCCCTGACATAGACCATGGACCTCGTAGAGTTGAATACCCCTGAAATAGACCATGGACCATGGACCTTGTAGAGGTGAATACCCCTGACATAGACCATGGACCTCGTAGAGTTGAATACCCCTGACATAGACCATGGACCATGGACCTCGTAGATGTGAATACCGGTGACATAGACCATGGACCTCGTAGAGTTGAATACCCCTGACATAGACCATGGACCATGGACCTCGTAGAGTTGAATACCCCTGACATAGACCATGGACCTCGTAGAGGTGAATACCCCTGACATAGACCATGGACCTCGTAGAGTTGAATACCCCTGACATAGACCATGGACCTCGTAGAGGTGAATACCCCTGACATAGACCATGGACCTCGTAGAGTAGAATACCCCTGATATAGACCATGGACCTCGTAGAGGTGAATACACCTGACATAGACCATGGACCTCGTAGAGTTGAATACCCCTGATATAGACCATGGACCTCGTAGAGGTGAATACCCCTGACATAGACCATGGACCATGGACCGCGTAGAGGTGAATACCCCTGACATAGACCATGGACCTCGTAGAGGTGAATACCCCTGACATAGACCATGGACCTCGTAGAGGTCAATACCCCTGACATAGACCATGGACCTCGTAGAGTAGAATACCCCTGATATAGACCATGGACCTCGTAGAGGTGAATACCCCTGATATAGACCATGGACCATGGACCGCGTAGAGGTGAATACCCCTGACATAGACCATGGACCTTGTAGAGTTGAATACACCTGACAGAGACCATGGGCCTTTCCAAAACATGTCCAATCAGTTTAATTTACAACATGAGGGACTCCTATCAAGTTGTAGAAACATCTCAAGAATGATCAATGGAAACAGGATGCACCTGAGCTCAATTGTGAGTCTCAGAGCAAAGGGTCTGAATACTTAGTATGAAGCAGATAATTCAGTCAGTTGCCATACCAGGTGGTGATGCAGGTTGCTTTCGATGGTGCAGCTGTATAACTTTTTTGAGGATCTGGGGACCCATACCAAAGCTTTTCAATCTCATGAGGGGGAAAAAGCCCTCTCCACAACTTTCCTGGTGTGTTCGAACCATGATAGTTTGTTGGTGATGTGGACACCAAGGAACTTGAAACTCTCGACCTGTTCCACTTCAGCCCTGTCGATGAGAATCAAGCGTGTTTGGCCCTCTTTTTCCTGTAGTCCACAATCAGCTCCTTTGTCTTGTTCACGTTGAGGGAGAGATTGTTGTCCTGGCACCACCCGGTCTCTGACATCCCTATAGGCTCATTGTCTCATTGTTGTCGGTGATCAGAGTTACCACCGTTGTGTCGTCAACAAACATCAGGATGGTGTTGGAGACGTGCTTGGCCATGCAGTCATAGGTGAACAGGGAGTACAGGAGGGGACTAAGCACACACCCCTGGGGAGCCCCCTGTCACACCCTGATCTGTTTCACCTGTCTTGTGCTTGTCTCCACCCCCAACCAGGTGTCTCCCATCTGTCCCCATTACCTTCTGTGCATTTATACCAGCGTTCCTGTACCTGTCTGAGTCTGATTTTGATTTACGACCCTGACACTCGTGCTATCTGCCTCCTATGTCTTAGTCTGAGCCTTGATACCCCCAGTGTTGAGGATCAGCGTGGCAGCTGTGTTGTTGCCTACCTTCACCACCTGGGGGCGGCCCTTCAGGAAGTCCAGGATCCAGTTGCAGAGAGAGGTGTCCCAGGGTCCTTAGCTTAGTGATGAGCTTTGAGGCAGGTATGGTGTTGAACACTGAGCTGTAGTCATTGAACAGTATTCGCACATAGGTGTTCCTTTTGTCCAGGTGGGAAAGGGCAGTGTGGAGTGCGATTGAGACGGCGTCATCTGTGGATCTTTTGGGGCGGTATGCGAATTGGAGTGGGTCTAGGGTTTCTGGGATGATGGTGTTGATGTGAGCCATGACCAGCCTTTCAAAGCACTTCATGGCTGCTGACGTGAGTGCCACGGGGTGGTAATCATTTAGGCAGGTTACCTTGGCGTTATTGGGCACAGGGCTATGGCGGTCTGCTTGAAACATTTTGGTATTACAGACTAGGACAGGGAGTGTCAAATGTCAATGAATCTCTACAGACCAGTAGATCTCTACATTACTCCCTTTTTGTTTACGAGGCCCTAATTCTGTCACGATCGTCGTATTGATGAGACCAAGACGCAGCGTGATATGAATACATCCTACATTCTTCTTTATCAACGAAGAACACTAAACAAACTAACAAAATAACAAAACAAACGTGACGCGATATAACATGAAACAGGCAACTACACATAGACAATAACCCACAAAACCAAAATGGCAACCTAAATAGGATCCCCAATCAGAGACAACGAAAAACAGCTGTCTCTGATTGGGAACCAATTCAGGCCACCATAGACCTACAAATACCTAGACATACCAAAACCCCATAGATATAGAAAAACCCCTAGACAAGACGAAAAACACACATACCCACCCTCGTCACACCCTGACCTGACCAAAATAATACAGAAAACATAGATAACTAAGGTCAAGGCAACTTCATACATTTCTGTCTTATCTAACTTTGCTGTTGAAGTCGAGACACCGGAGTCTGCCTAACTCGGTCACAGGGATTGGTTAACTCTTAAAGTTCCCTAGGGTTTCCACCGAGCTAGATACATCTGCTTTACGTTTTAATTCACCGTATTGATGGAACAAAATTCAAAACTGCATTTCATCTTGATGTTCTGGTGCCGTTTGGATAATTTAAAGTATTATTTGTGGAGGAATATAACTGTTTTCCTGGGGGATTTGTGATGATTTATTTCCCATGACAGTATTTTTGTATTTCTTAAAGAGGCTTTTTGTTAAAAATCACACAAAATTTCAACGTCCTGCTACTCATGCCAGGAATATAGTATATGCATATGATTAGTATGTGTGGATAGAAAACACTCTGAAGTTTATAAAACTGGTTAAATCATGTCTGTGACTATAACAGAACGTGTGTAGGAGGCAAAATCCCAAGGAAAACTGTTCACAAAAAATACCCAAAAAAATATCCCTCCGCCAGTCTCTGTGTGTCTATGGCAAGGGAAAATAGATAGGGCCCTGTTTACAATGCTTACAGCTTCCACACGATGTCGCCAGTACTGGCAATTGAGTTGAATTTATTTATCCTTGGTAAAATGAGGAAGGCACTTCCTGTCGTTGAGTACACAGGAGGACGTTTTGATAGAGAAAATATGGACCACGAATTCAAGACTTGCTGCTATTGAATACAGATCGCCCCGTGATCAATTTGATCGATTATTAACGTTTACTAATACCTAAAGTTGGATTACAAAAGTCGTTTGAAGTGTTTTGTCAAAGTTTATAGGCAACTTTTTTAATTTTAAAAAATGACGTTGCGTTTTGGAACGGTGCTTTTTCATGGATCAGACGGGCTTCATAAATGGACATTTTGGGTATATAGGACGGATTTAATCGAAAAAAAGACCCAATTGTGATGTTTATGGGACATATAGGAGTGCCAACAAAAAGCTCATCAAAGGTAATGAATGTTTTATATTTTATTTCTGCGTTTTTGTGTAGCGCCGGCTACGCTAATTATTTTGTTTACGTCCCCTTCAGGTATTTCGGGGGGTGCATGCTATCAGATAATAGCTTCTCATGCTTTCGCCGAAAAGCATTTTAAAAATCTGACATGTTGGCTAGATTCACAACGAGTGTAGCTTTAATTGAGTACCCTGCATGTGTGTTTTAATGAAAGTTTGAGTTGTATCGAGTACTATTAGTTGTCACTCTGAAATTTCCGCTGATGTTGATCCCTGTACAGGGACAGCAGCCATATTAATGTGTATGTTTACATATATATATATATATATATATATATATTTTTTTTTGAAGTTGAAGTCGGAAGTTAACATACACTAAGGTTTCATTCATTAAAACTTGTTTTTCAACTCCACAAATTTCTTGTTAACAAATTATAGTTTCGGCAATCTACTTTATACACGACACAAGTAATTTTTCCAACAATTGTTTACAGACAGATTATTTCACTTCATAATTCACTGTTTCACAATTCCAGTGGGTCAGAAGTTTACATACACTTAGTTGACTGTGCCTTTAAACAGCTTAGAAAATTCCAGAAAATGATGTCATGGCTTTAGAAGGTTCTGAAAGGCTAATTGACATCATTTGAGTCAATTGGAGGTGTACCTGTGGATGTATTTCAAGGCCTACCTTCAAACTCAGTGCCTCTTTGCTTGACAACATGGGAAAATCAAAAGAAATCAGCCAAGGCCTCAGAAAATAAATTGTAGACCTCCACAAGTCTGGTTCATCCTTGGGAGCAATTTCCAAACGCCTGAAGGTACCACGTTCATCTGTATAAACACCATGGGACCATGCAGCCGTCACACCGCTCAGGAAGGAGACGTGATCTGTCCCCTAGAGATGATGGTACAAAAAGTACAAATCAATCCCAGAACAGTAAAGGACCTTGTGAAGATGCTGGAAGAAACAGGTACAAAAGTATCTATATCCACAGTAAAAAGAGTCCTATATCGACATAACCTGAAAGGCTGCTCAGCAAGGAAAAAGCCACTGCTCCAAAACCGCCATAAAAAAGCCAGACTTCGGTTTGCAACTGCACATGGGGACAAAGATCGTACTTTTTGGAGAAATGTCCTCTGGTCTGATGAAACAAAAATAGAACTGTTTGGCCATAATGACCATCTTTATGTTTGCAGGAAAAGGGGGAGGCTTGCAAGCCAAAGACCACCATCCCAACCATGAAGCACGGGGGTGGCAGCATCATGTTGTGGGGGTGCTTTGGGCAGGAGGGACTGGTGCACTTCACAAAATAGATGGCATCATGAGGTGGGAAAAGGGTGTGGATTTATTGAAGCGCAACAAAGGCAAGGTATTGGAGTGGCCATCACAAGGCCCTGACCTCAGTCCTATTGAACATTTGTGGGCAAAACTGAAAAAGTGTGTGCGAGCAAGGAGGCCTACAAACCTGACTCAGTTCCACCAGCTCTGTCAGGAGGAATGGGCCAAAATTCACCCAATTTATTGTGGAAATGCTTGTGGAAGGCTACCCAAAACATTTGACCCAAGTTAAACAATTTAAAGGCAATGCTACTAAATGTTAATTGCGTGTAGGTAAACGTTTGACACACTGGGAATGTGATGAAAGAAATAAAAGCTGAAATAAATAATTCTCTATACTTTTATTCTGACATTTCACATTCTTAAAATAAGGTGGTGATCCTAACTGACCTAAGACAGGGAATTTTTACTAGGATTAAATGTCAGGAATTGTGAATAAACAGAGTTTAAATGTATTTGGCTATTGTGTATGTAAACCTCCTACTTCTACTGTATTTATATGTACACTTCCTACTTCTACTGTATTTATATGTAAACCTCCTACTTCTACTGTATTTATATGTAAACCTCCTACTTCTACTGTATTTATATGTAAACCTCCTACTTCTACTGTATTTATATGTAAACCTCCTACTTCTACTGTATTTATATGTACACTTCCTACTTCTACTGTATTTATATGTAAACCTCCTACTTCTACTGTATTTATATGTACACTTCCTACTTCTACTGTATTTATATGTAAACCTCCTACTTCTACTGTATTTATATGTAAACCTCCTACTTCTACTGTATTTATATGTAAACCTCCTACTTCTACTGTATTTATATGTACACTTCCTACTTCTACTGTATTTATATGTAAACCTCCTACTTCTACTGTATTTATATGTAAACCTCCTACTTCTACTGTATTTATATGTAAACCTCCTACTTCTACTGTATTTATATGTACACTTCCTACTTCTACTGTATTTATATGTAAACTTCCTACTTCTACTGTATTTATATGTAAACTTCCAACTTCAACTGTATTTATATGTACACTTCCTACTTCTACTGTATTTATATGTACACTTCCTACTTCTACTGTATTTATATGTAAACCTCCTACTTCTACTGTATTTATATGTACACTTCCTACTTCTACTGTATTTATATGTAAACCTCCTACTTCTACTGTATTTATATGTAAACCTCCTACTTCTACTGTATTTATATGTAAACCTCCTACTTCTACTGTATTTATATGTACACTTCCTACTTCTACTGTATTTATATGTAAACCTCCTACTTCTACTGTATTTATATGTAAACCTTCTACTTCTACTGTATTTATATGTAAACCTCCTACTTCTACTGTATTTATATGTACACTTCCTACTTCTACTGTATTTATATGTAAACTTCCTACTTCTACTGTATTTATATGTAAACTTCCAACTTCAACTGTATTTATATGTACACTTCCTACTTCTACTGTATTTATATGTAAACTTCCTACTTCTACTGTATTTATATGTAAACCTCCTACTTCTACTGTATTTATATGTAAACTTCCTACTTCTACTGTATTTATATGTAAACTTCCTACTCCTACTGTATTTATATGTAAACCTCCTACTTCTACTGTATTTATATGTACACTTCCTACTTCTACTGTATTTATATGTATACTTCCTACTTCTACTGTATTTATATGTACACTTCCTACTTCTACTGTATTTATATGTAAACCTCCTACTTCTACTGTATTTATATGTAAACCTCCTACTTCTACTGTATTTATATGTAAACCTCCTACTTCTACTGTATTTATATGTAAACCTCCTACTTCTACTGTATTTATATGTAAACTTCCTACTTCTACTGTATTTATATGTAAACCTCCTACTTCTACTGTATTTATATGTAAACTTCCAACTTCAACTGTATTTATATGTAAACTTCCTACTTCTACTGTATTTATATGTAAACCTCCTACTTCTACTGTATTTATATGTAAACTTCCAACTTCAACTGTATTTATATGTAAACTTCCTACTTCTACTGTATTTATATGTAAACCTCCTACTTCTACTGTATTTATATGTAAACTTCCAACTTCAACTGTATTTATATGTAAACTTCCTACTTCTACTGTATTTATATGTACACTTCCTACTTCTACTGTATTTTTGTTTAGTTATAAAGTATATCTTTATGCTGTAATATTCAGGGCACATTTGTAAAAGAAACCTTGGTCTCTGTTAAATTAATAAAATAAAACACACAAACATACTGGTGTAAAAACAATTGACTTTAATCCCCTGTATTAGTATGTGATATTATGTATGTGATATTATGTATGTGATTATATGTATGTGATATTATGTATGTGATATTATGTATGTGATTATATGTATGTGATATTATGTATGTGATATTATGTATGTGATTATATGTATGTGATATTATGTAATACTAGAATATGACATGGTATCATTAACATATCTGATTGTGCAAAATTCACAAACTACATCCTAACATTCAAGACCTTTGGTTTGGGTTTTGAATTTGGGTTTCATCTTCCTTGTATCTCTGATACACAACTCACCATAGTGGCCTCTCTAACCAATCAAACATCAGCATGTTGGCCAATCCATGGATCCTCATTTGTCTTCTGTCTCTAAAGATTTCCATTGGTCTGAATGTGGGTGGTAATAGAGAGAGGTTAGTAGTTGTGATGTAGGACTCTGGCTATGTTCTGAATACACACAGAGATAGAGAGAGAGAGAGAAAGAGAGAGAGAGAGACAGAGAGAGAGACAGAGAGAGAGAGAGAGAGACAGAGAGAGAGAGAAAGACAGAGAGAGAGAGAGAGAGAGAGAGAGAGACAGAGAGAGACAGAGAGAGAGAGAGAGAGAGAGAGAGAGAGAGAGAGATAGAGACAGAGAGAGAGAGAGACAGAGAGAAAGAGAGACAGAGAGAGAGAAGGATAGTTACTGAGAACATCAGAAGCTGTTGCTACGGTAACCTTGAACCAGGCTCAGAGGCTGTTGCTACGGTAACATTGAACCAGGCTCAGAGGCTGTTGGTACAGTAACATTGAACCAGGCTCAAAGGCTGTTGGTACAGTAACCTTGAACCAGGCTCAGAAGCTGTTGCTACAGTAACCTTGAACCAGGCTCAGAGGCTGTTGCTATGGTAACCTCATACCAGGCTCAGAGGCTGTTGCTACAGTAACATTGAACCAGGCTCAGAGGCTGTTGCTACAGTAACCTTGAACCAGGCTTAGAAGCTGTTGCTACGGTAACCTTGAACCAGGCTCAGAAGCTGTTGCTACGGTAACCTTGAACCAGGCTCAGAGGCTGTTGCTACAGTAACCTTGAACCAGGCTCAGAAGCTGTTGCTACAGTAACCTTGAACCAGGTTCAGAAGCTGTTGCTACAGTAACCTTGAACCAGGCTCAGAGGCTGTTGCTATGGTAAACTTGAACCAGGCTCAGAGGATGTTGCTACAGTAACCTTGAACCAGGCTCAGAGGCTGTTGCTACAGTAACCTTGAACCAGGCTCAGAGGCTGTTGCTACGGTAAACTTGAACCAGGCTCAGAGGCTGTTGCTACAGTAACCTTGAACCAGGCTCAGAGGCTGTTGCTACGGTAACCTTGAACCAGGCTCAGTTGTATCAACACACAGAGCCAGAGGTTGAACTCATAAACACATCCCCCAGCTCCCTGAGCTGTAGGACTGTGAAGGCTCTGCTTATTGTATCAGGCAGGACATGGTAAACATGGCTATGGGAAGACAGAGAGTGTGTGTGTGACTCAAGAGGTTAAAGGGAGGACACACACACACCACTGACCTGTTTGGTGGATACAGAGAGAATGGATGAAATTGGATTGATTCTCCCAAACCTTGTACTACGGCCAATACAAGGGTTAAAGCTGGGAGAACGAGTCAAGATGGGGCCAAGCTCTTCTGAAGTGGCCGGAGGTGACTCATAGACAACAGTTGGGTTGTGTGGAGGTACAAGAGACGGTAGGATGCCATCGCAGAAGAGAGTGTGACAGAGAGGACACTCTGACCTTTCTAAGTGTATGGAGAAAATGGAGTGAGAATGGATTTACGTTGATTCTCCGTACACAGACTAAGGTTGGGACTAAGGTTGGGACTAAGGTTGGGACTAAGGTTGGGACTAAGGTTTGGGACTAAGGTTGGGACTAAGGTTGGGACTAAGGTTGGGACTAAGGTTGGGACTAAGGTTGGGAAAAGGGGGCCACGTTCTGTGATCACACAGACTCACCCAAGCTTTGACCTGTTCTGGTAGTGCCACGACGGAGGTGGTGAATTGTGACTCATCGTGGGGTTAAGAGCAGGACAAGGAACAAAGGAGTATGGATTTGTTAGGAGGGAGAGGGTGGGCACTTTCTGATTTACCTCAAAGGGAACAGAAGTGAGGGGAGAGGGGAACAGGGGAGGGGAGAGGGGAGAGGGGAGAGGGAGAGAGGGGAGGGGAGAGGGGAGAGGGGAGAGGGGAGAGGGGTGAAGGGTGAGGGGAGAGGGGAGAGGGGAGAGGGTTGAGGGGTGAGGGTTGAGGGGTGAGGGTTGAGGGGAGAGGGGTGAGGGGAGAGGGGTGAGGGGAGGGAGGAGAGGGGTGAGGGGAGGGGAGAGGGGAGAGGGGAGAGAGGTGAAGGGTGAGGGGAGAGGGGAGAGGGGTGAGGGGTGAGGGTTGAAGGTTGAGGGGAGAGGGGTGAGGGGAGAGGGGTGTGAGTTTTGAGCAGATATTTGATGCTGGTGAGTTATTCATATCTGGTTATTCCTAATGCAGGAGCACACACACACACACACAGACAGACACACACACACACACACACACACACACACACACACACACACACACACACACACACACACACACACACACACACACACACACACACACACAATTTCCACTAGATGTTGGAACATTGCTGCTACATTGCTGCTATAACAGCCTCCACTCTTCTGGGAAGGCTTTCCACTAGATGTTGGAACGTTGCTGCTATAACAGCCTCCACTCTTCTGGGAAGGCTTTCCACTAGATGTTGGAACATTGCTGCTATAACAGCCTCCACTCTTCTGGGAAGGCTTTCCACTAGATGTTGGAACATTGCTGCTATAACACCCTTCACTCTTCTGGGAAGGCTTTCCACTAGATGTAGGAACATTGCTGCTATAACAGCCTCCACTCTTCTGGGAAGGCTTTCCACTAGATGTTGGAACATTGCTGCTATAACAGCCTCCACTCTTCTGGGAAGGCTTTCCACTAGATGTAGGAACATTGCTGCTATAACAGCCTCCACTCTTCTGGGAAGGCTTTCCACTAGATGTTGGAACGTTGCTGCTATAACAGCCTCCACTCTTCTGGGAAGGCTTTCCACTAGATGTTGGAACATTGCTGCTATAACAGCCTCAACTCTTCTGGGAAGGCTTTCCACTAGATGTTGGAACGTTGCTGCTATAACAGCCTCCACTCTTCTGGGAAGGCTTTCCACTAGATGTTGGAACATTGCTGCTATAACACCCTTCACTCTTCTGGGAAGGCTTTCCACTAGATGTAGGAACATTGCTGCTATAACAGCCTCCACTCTTCTGGGAAGGCTTTCCACTAGATGTTGGAACATTGCTGCTATAACACCCTTCACTCTTCTGGGAAGGCTTTCCACCAGATGTAGGAACATTGCTGTGGGGGACTTGGTTCGATTCAACCACAAAAGCATTAGTGAGGTCGGACACTGATGTTGGGCGATTAGGACTGCATCGCAGTCGGCCTTCCAATTCATCCCAAAGGTGTGCGATGGGGTTGAGGTCAGGGTTCTGTGCCCGGCCAGTCAAGTTCTTCCACATCGATCTCGACAAACCAGTTCTGTATGGCTGTCTCTTTGTGCACGGGGGCATTGTCACGCTGAAACAGGAAAGGGCCTTTCCCAAACTGTTGCCACAAAGTTGGAAACACAGAATCATCTAGAATGTCATTGTATGCTGTAGCGTTATGAATTTCCCTTCACTGGAACTAAGGGGTCCGAATCATGAAAAACAGCCCCAGACCATTAGTCGTCCTCCACCAAACTTTACAGTTGGCCAACCCCGAGGCTACCACACACACATAGATATCACAGACAGTTGGCCTCCAGCAAACTTTACAGTTGGCCAACCCCGAGGCTACCACACGCAGAGATATCCCAGACAGTCATCCTCCACCAAACTTTACAGTTGGCCAACCCCGAGGCTACCACACACACAGATCTATCCCAGACAACCCGAGGCTACCACAGACAACCCTCCACCAAACTTTACAGTTGGCCAACCCAGAGGCTGCCACACACGCAGAGATATCACAGACAACCCTCCACCAAACTTTACAGTTGGCCAACCCCGAGGCTATTGGCTGACGACAAGTGTAAGAAGTTCTGCTTTGACCTCAGCAGCATCAAAGGAGCAAAAGGGCAATAAAGGACCAAGGTGGAACAAGGAACAAACTACGTTCTGACGCCCGCCTCATGTGGCTCAATGGATTACAGAGGAAGACTCGTGATCTGCCCAACGACGCCTCTCTACCAGATGAACTCCATGCATTTCATAGACGTTTAGACAAAAACAACAACAGAGCCTCATCTTCACAGGCATCTTCAACCTCTCCTTGTCCCAGGCTGTAATGCCCACACGTCTCAAACTGACTACTATCCGTCCTGTTTACTAAGACCTCTTAAGGCTTCATGCCACAATAACTACCACCCTGTAGCACTCACATCTGTCTTCATGAAGTGGTTTGAGAGGCTGGTTATGGCCATCATCCCAGACATCCTAGACCCCACTCCGATTTCCATACCGCCCCAACAGATCCAAAGTCCTGTGTGTGTGTGTGTGTTAGCCTGCCTGCCTGCCTCCCTCCCTCCCTCCCTCCCTCCATCGCTCCTTGCCTCCTTGCCTCCTTGCCTCCTTGCCTTCCTCCCTCCCTCCCTTCCTTCCTGCCTAACTCCCTCCCTCCTTGCCTCCCGCCCTCCCTCCCTGCCTCCTTGACTCCTTCCCTCACTTCCTCCTTGCCTCCCTCCCTCCCTCCTTCCCTGCTTCCTTGCCTCCATCCCTCCCTCCATCCCTTTCTGCCTCCTTGCCTCCTTGGCTCACTCCCTGCCTCCTTGCCTCCCTGCCTCCTTGCCTCACTCCCTCCCTCCCTGCCTCCCTGCCTGCCTCCCTCCCTCCTTGCCTCCCTCCCTCCCTCCCTTCCTCCTTGCC
This sequence comes from Oncorhynchus mykiss, assembly GCF_013265735.2. Lineage (NCBI taxonomy): Eukaryota > Metazoa > Chordata > Actinopteri > Salmoniformes > Salmonidae > Oncorhynchus > Oncorhynchus mykiss. The sequence continues at coordinate 61,214,956 of NC_048585.1, read as the reverse complement.
TCCCTCCCTCCCTCCCTCCCTCCCTCCCTCCCTCCCTGCCTCCTTCCCTCCCTCCCCCTTGCCTCCCTTCCTCCTTGCCTCCCTCCCTTCCTTCCTCCTTGCCTCCCTCCCTCCCCCTTGCCTCCCTCCCTCCTTGCCTCCCTCCCTCCCTCTCTGCCTCCTATCCTCCCTCCCTTCCTCCGCCCTCCCTCCCGCCTTGCCTCCCTCCCTCCCTGCCTCCCTCCCTCCCTCCCTGCCTCCCTGCCTGCCTGCCTGCCTCCCTCCCTCCCTGCCTCCCTGCCTGCCTGCCTCCCTCCCTCCCTCCCTCCCTGCCTCCCTCCCTCCTTTCCTCCCTGCCTCCTTGCCTCCCTCCCTTCCTTCCTCCTTGCATCCCTCCCTCTCTGCCTCCTTGCCTCCCTCCCTGGCTCCCTCCCTCCCTCCCTCCCTCCCTCCCTCCCTCCCTCCCTCCCTCCTCCCTCCCTCCCTCCCTCCCTCCCTCCCCCCTTGCCTCCCTTCCTCCTTGCCTCCCTCCCTCCCTGCCTCCCTGCCTCCCTCCCTGCCTCCCTCCCTGCCTCCCTCCCTCCCTTCCTCCCTGCCTCCCTCCCTCCATCCCTCCCTGCCTCCTTCCCTCCCTCCCCCTTGCCTCCCTTCCTCCTTGCCTCCCTCCCTTCCTTCCTCCTTGCCTCCCTCCCTCCCCCTTGCCTCCCTCCCTCCCTCCTTGCCTCCCTCCCTCCCTCTCTGCCTCCTATCCTCCCTCCCTTCCTCCCCCCTCCCTCCCGCCTTGCCTCCCTCCCTCCCTGCCTCCCTCAATCCCTCCCTGCCTCCCTGCCTGCCTGCCTGCCTCCCTCCCTCCCTGCCTCCCTGCCTGCCTGCCTCCCTCCCTCCCTCCCTGCCTCCCTCCCTCCTTTCCTCCCTCCCTCCCTCCCTGCCTCCCTTCCCCCTTGCCTCCCTCCCTTCCTTCCTCCTTGCATCCCTCCCTCTCTGCCTCCTTGCCTCCCTCCCTGGCTCCCTCCCTCCCTCCCTCCCCCCTTGCCTCCCTTCCTCCTTGCCTCCCTCCCTTCCTTCCTCCTTGCCTCCCTCCCTCCTTGCCTCCCTCCCTCCCTCCCTCCCTCTCTGCCTCCTTTCCTCCCTCCCTTCCTCCCCCCCTCCCTCCCGCCTTGCCTCCCTCCCTCCCTCCCTCCCTGCCTCCCTGCCTCCCTCCCTCCCTCCCTGCCTCCCTCCCTCCTTGCCTCCTTGCCTCCCTCCCTCCCTGCCTCCCTGCCTCCTTGCCTCCCTCCCTCCCTGCCTCCCTGCCTCCCTCCCTCCCTCCCTCCCTGCCTCCCTCCCTCCCTCCCTCCCTCCCTCCCTTCCTCCCTGCCTCCCTCCCTCCCCCCTCCCTCCCTCCCTCCCTCCCTGCCTCCTTCCCTCCCTCCCCCTTGCCTCCCTTCCTCCTTGTCTCCCTCCCTTCCTTCCTCCTTGCCTCCCTCCCTCCCCCTTGCCTCCCTCCCTCCTTGCCTCCCTCCCTCCCTCTCTGCCTCCTATCCTCCCTCCCTTCCTCCCCCCTCCCTCCCGCCTTGCCTCCCTCCCTCCCTGCCTCCCTCCCTCCCTCCCTGCCACCCTGCCTGCCTGCCTGCCTCCCTCCCTCCCTCCCTGCCTCCCTCCCTGCCTCCCTCCCTGCCTCCCTGCCTGCCTGCCTCCCTCCCTCCCTCCCTCCCTCCCTCCCTCCCTCCCTCCCTCCCTCCCTGCCTCCCTCCCTGCCTCCCTGCCTCCTTGCCTCCTTGCCTCCCACCCTGCCTCCCTGCCTCCCTGCCTCCCTCCCTCCCTGCCTCCCTCCCTGCCTCCCTCCCTCCCTTCCTCCCTCCCTTTCTCCCTGCCTCCCTGCCTGCCTCCCTGCCTCCTTCCCTCCCTCCCCCCTTGCTTCCCTTCCTCCTTGCCTCCCTC